>NW_019396069.1:168969-181231 GCF_000591075.1 Eurytemora carolleeae | reverse complement strand
TCTGGAAATGTTTTTTCTAAATTGGGGGTGGGGACGACAAAACATTTGACCGGATTGCAATTCTCCATTCCCCCTTCCATCTTTTTGCCTTAGAAGTAATCCCCCCCCCCATAAAAATACATTTATTTTTAAAAAAAGGGTCTGCAATAGTAAAATTATTAAAGGGTCCCTAGGAGGGAGGGGGGATTTTTTTTACAAAATAACCCCTGATGTATGTTCTCATGGAGGAATCTCGTTGAGCACATGTTAAATTCATAAAGATTTGACTCATAAAGTACTTTAAGTACTTAAGTCTAAAGTTTAATTTACAGGGTTCCCCACATCATATCTGATTACTTAAAGAGCGCTTATTTTATGTACGACTATTAGTAATGTAGACGAAGGCAGTGCTTAAGATCAATTAAATTTTGATGCGGATCCGGATCCTGGATCCACACTGGAAATAAATTTACTGAATTTTTTAACAAAGAATTTTGTTGTCTAATTTTTTTCTTATTTTTATGCTAAAACTTGATGAACCATTTAGAAATCGGGAAAATTGTATAATCTCTCTTTTTTTTAATAGTTCAGATTTGGGGTTTGAGAGTAAAATTTTGTTAACAGTTTTGGTGGATATTTTGTCCCTTGGAGCCGGATCCGGATCCTAAGCACTGGCCGCAGGGGTGTATATTATCTTTAAAGCTTTTCCCCATTAAAATTCGAGTTTCGACTATAACGTTCTAAATTACAAATTTTTCATCTAATGTAAATTAAGCAATGCTATCTTGAAGGTTATCCTCAAAAATTGGCACTGGTGCCGTAATATATGCATGTCTATAGGAATAGTATTTTTTCCAATAGAATAAACTTGTCAAGATTTTCCTTTTCAATACTGTCCCAATCTTTATTTTTCGAAGGAAATTTAGGCTATTTTTACTAGAAGTGCGTCTTAATCCATTGTTCGTGTATTTCTATATTTTCTTATCGGAAATAATATCAATTACACCGAATCAGCGAAAAAACAATTTCACATTAACGCTTTCTAATTTCTTGAAATACAGGGTTATGATTTTTTACGTTTTGCTAATCTCATAATTTTCAGGCATCTGAGCTTCAAGTATGCAGAGCCATTTTGGTCTCAGTTTTTTCCCTACCTAGTCACTAAAGGTGAACATTTTATTAGTATTGCGCTTTTTTTGTCAATGATTGTTTTTCTGAATTGAAACTTTTAAGTGATGTCTGGTTCTGTGCATAAGAAGATTATCAAAAATTTGAAAAATTTAGAATATTTTAGATAATTGACTTATCTTATTACATTTATAAAGAATAATCTTGTGGAATAATCTTAGTGTATTATGGTTCAAGGAATATTGATTTTGCTCTCTATTTAATTTTAAAAAAAAATCTTATTATGACTTATCGATAACATTTACAACTCGTTAAAATAAGTGCACAGTTTAAATAAACGTGCTCTGGGAAACTAAGTTTTATATTTTGCTTAGTAAGCCCAAAAGTCGAGGAGAAGAAGATAAAAAGAAGAAGATAAAAAGAAGAAAGAAGACAATAAAAAGAAAAGAAAAAAACATCTGAGGAATAAAAGGCAAGGAAACATCTGAAAAGAATACCTAATACTTAAAAGAAATAAAAAATATAAAAGAAAAGAAGAAAAGAGGAGATCAAAAGCAAGAAAGAAAATCAAAGAATGGACTTTGATCGGCCTCATATGAACACTAATGAACCAATTTTCAATACAAGACAAGTCCTGGGATTTAAGGTAATTTAGTTTTTAGTTAATTAATCAATTATTCTATCGATAAATCAATTTAAAAAATTTTCAACCATTCAATCAATAAATCAATCAATAATTTCATCAGTAGATCACGCATTAAATCAATTAATCAAACATTCAATTAATAATTCAAACATCAATCATTAGATCACACATTTAATCAATTTATCAGTATCAATCAGTAGATCAAACATTTAATCAATCAATCAAACATCGATCATTGGATCACACATAATCATTAATCAAACATCAATGATTAGATTAAACTTTAATCAATTAATCAAACATTAATCATAAAATCACATATAATCAGTAATCAAACATCAATCATTAGATAACACATTTAATCATTAATCAAACATCAATGAGTAGATCAAACATTTAATCAATCAATCAAACATCAATCATTAGATCACACATTTAATCATTAATCAAACATCAATCAGTAGATCAAACATTTAATCAATTAATCAATCATTCAGTAGATCAAACATTTAATCAATAAATCAATTAATCAATCATCAGATCACACATTTAATCATTAATCAAACATCAATCAGTAGATCAAACATTTAATCAATTAATCAATCAGAAGATCACACATTTAAATCAATTTTCTAAGAGATTCAATTATTTAAAAAATAAAAATAAAAATTAAAAAAAATTAATCCAGATCGGAGATGTTTATCAAATTAGTGAAAACGCCCTGCAGACCCTTGATGCTATGGCAAGGTAAAAATGGTTAAAATAATCCATGTTTTTAAGATAAATAACCCATGTTTTTAAGATAAAATAACCCATGTTTTTAAGATAAAATTAAATGAAACCCTCGTTATCTCAACATGTTTTTTTACAGTCGTCTGCAAGAGGATGATTCCTCTCAGAAACCTTTCCGGCTTTCCATAGCTTATTTAAAGGTATGTATAGCATACTTATTTATAAAAATTACTGATGATNTCAACGTGTATTTATCCTTCAATTAACATGTACTTATCCTTCAATCAACATGTACTAATCCTTCAGTTCGAAAGATGGTTCCAATGGTTCGAAAGATGGTTTAAAGGGAATGTAGGCGTAATTTCAAGTGGACCTCTATGCAAGTTTCTCTTGAAAGCTTTGTCTGGTAAAGTTATAAATCAGATATCAATGTTTACAATTTTGATAACTAATTATTTTCAATTGTGGGCTTTCTACTAAAGTTACTTGCACATATCTTTTGCTTAAAAGAATAAAGGATTTATCAGCATTTTTTGCATGTTATCCGTTTCATGTTTTTACATATTTCTTTTTTAATATATTTTGTTGATATTTAGGTTATTGAGAACGATTTGGTTCCAATCCTTGAGAATGTTGGAAGTCGTGTCCCGCTATTTCAGGCCGTGGTCCGACTCCTCTCCATTCTTACAGCACCGAGGCAGAGTCTCACAAACATCAACTCAGGTGCGTGAACTGTACATTTTTACTTTTTTTGTAAGGGAATTGTAGTGTTAGTGTTGGGAGTTGTGGGACATAATAGAGTTTTGATTTCATATTTTGAAATGATAAGTATGGTATTGTAGAGTTCTGCTATATATATATATTTTAATATGCGAAAAGATTGTTAAAAGATTTAAAAAATATTTTTATTTTTAGAAGAAAGTTTTCCCGACCATCTGAATGGAATATTAGTTTCTGAGTTAAATAGAACTAAGGTAAAATACCACGTTGTGCCCTCAATGGTTTCTCTTCTCTACAACGTGCCAAGTCGGGGTTATAAAACGGAATTAGAAACATAACATTTGCGTTTCAGAGAATCCAGACTATTTCTCATTTATTTCTTCAATTTTTGGTTAAACGTAAATAAGTTTGATCTTTCTCTTATTTCAAACCAAAAGGAAGTACTATTTCAACAATTTTTTCTATTAGTCAAATGTTTTTATGTGTCCGAATTTTGTCAACTTTTACTATAAAGTTATATATTTAGCTTTTACTTTATTTATTTAGGAGTTATTCGCTAATCCGAGCCTAACAAAGGTTGTAATGCTCCACCTTAGGTAGGTTCATTTTTTCTTTTAAATCTCAATACTAGTATTATCATACTTACCGGTTACTTTTGTCCTGTAAGTGTTGCAATTATTGCTGTATTCTTCGCATCCTTTGATAAAATGCCAAAAATCAATTAACCAGTGTTTCTTATTCTGAATCAAAATGCCTTTACCAGAATCATAAATGTACATTGTACAAAGGCACTTACAGGAATTTGTCCAGGTTATACGCCTCTGAGTATGTATTTCACAGAGTTACAAGAACGCTTTCTAGATTCAGAACTTACACAAGCGGAATAGAGTCATGCTTCATTTTCAAATATTTAAAAATATAAAAACACAAACATAATTTCAGTACTCTCTCTAAAGCCACGAGCCTGTCTAAGACAGAACAAGACAACATCAATAACTGCTTGACTCTGATCAGGTGAATACCTCGTCTGAAAAGGATTGTTCATCTATTTCAAAATAGACACAATTCACCAATTTTTGGAATAGAATATCAACTTGAAAATCCAATTTCAAAGCACAATGATTTCTTGGAATCCAATTTGATCGATCAAACCCGGACTCGGGGTAAAATATATAACCAATCATATTTTAATTTTTGGCCAAACGATCTAAATTTACAAAATGAAGTCCAAATTAAAACGGTTTCACACTTATTCGCAAATTTTTCTTCATATAAGTTGGTGACAACTGAACTGGTTTGAAAAAACATTAATATCTTCAAACTTAATTAATATATCAATATCAATGTTTACAAACAAATTAATATTTTTTTTTCTCTCTTAGGAATATTTTGTACATTCCTGATTCATACAGCAGTCATCAGCACAATCTCATCATTTGGAACCTGTTCCAACAAAATCTAGATCAGGTAGCTGGTAGTTCGGTTTACTCCAGTTCATTCCAGTCTTTCTAATTCATTCCAATCTTTATAGTTCCAGTTTATTTTCAGTTTTTATAGCTCATTCCATTTAATTCAAGTTTATTCCAGTTAATTCAAGTTTATTCCAGTTAATTCTATTTTATCCGAATTTATTCCAGCTCATTCCAGTTTATTCCATTTTATTCCATTTTATTCAATTTTATTCCAGTTTATTCTAATTTACTCTAGCTCATTCCAGTTCATTCCAGTTTATCCCAGTTTAATCCATTTTATTCCAATTATTCTAATTTATTCTAGCTCATTCCATTTCATTCCAGATAGTTCAGTTTAATCCAGTTCATTCTAGTTCATTTTATTCCAGTTTAATTATGGTTTATTCCAGCTCATTCCGGTTTTTTTCTATTTTAATAGCTCATTCCAGTTCCTTTCAGTTCATTGTTTTTTTTTGGCATATTCCTGATAATTCCAGCTCATTTTTATAGATTATTCTGTTGCTAAACATAATTGATTAGGTTCTTCTCGACTCGATGGGCCACAAACACTCATCTGTGTGGTGTACAACTGTTGTTCAGATTATAGCTCTCATATACAAGGTAAGGTTAACTTTTAGGCAAATGTGGGGCCTTAGCCAGTCATAGCTGCAATGCACTTCTCTCAAGCCTGTCCTAGCACAATGCACTCTAGCCTGTCCTAGCCGCAATGCACTGCTCTAGCCTGTCCTAGTTTCTGCTGTCGGTTGAAAATTTTCCTTTTACCTGGCAAAATCACATTGTTTATATTTTGTCGGAAATGAAAGAAAATTATTTTTTCTCCCCTAAACCTTTCTGCTCGTTTTTGTGAAAAATAAGTTTTGATAAAAACATTCCTGATGTTTTATTTTTGGCTATTTCCTTGGAGCATATTAAGTTGTTTATTTCTATGAGCACTGTTCATTGTACATTCAAAGTGGATTTGTAATAATCTTTAAATCAACATGTACTTATCCTAGGAACAACATGTACCTATTTTTGGATCAACCTGTATTTATCTTAGGATCAATATGTACTTATCTTAGGATTCACATGCACTGTTTAGGATCAGCATGAACGTTGTTTAGAATTAACATGTACTTATCCTTCAATCAACATGTACTTTTTCTTCAATCAAAATGTACTTTTCCTTCAATCAACATGTACTTATCTTAAAATTAACATGTATTTATCCTTTAATCAACATGTACTTATCCTTAAATTAAAATGTACTTATCTTCCAATCAACGTGTATTTATCCTTCAATTAACATGTACTTATCCTTCAATCAACATGTACTAATCCTTCAATCAACATGTACTTATCCTTAATGAATGAAAGAAAGATTGTGGTAGACCCCCAATGTGGGATCCCCAGACTGCCATCAGACATTAAGGGTATTACGGTGCCCAAAACTCGTTCACCCGGTGCCTTGTTATCCTTACCCCTATGACCAGGACAATTCAAAGCAAAGCATGGTACTACCGGAAGCAGGCTAGTTACTCAACCTGGCGATAATTGTGTGCCCTCCAACCAAGAGATTTGTCAAGCAAAAGTTACCTGGAGTATTAGAGTGATTCAATCACTTTGTGCCACCATTCTAAGAGAACATGAACCCCTTTAGCTCTTGTCTTCAACTCCTTTACTTTAGCATTATCCCCCCCCCCCTTTAAGTTCCGTCTCAGTGTTGTTTTTGTTTCTCGGGAATTCTGTCGGAGAGCTGGGATAGAGCTCTGTGTGCACTCATATAATATGCTATGCCATTCCAGGATCATGTGCGCCTCTGACAACTTTGCTATCGCTCCAACAATGATACAGAATGGACAATATGAGTATACTTTGCCCAGGGCAGTAGGTCTTTAATATACCAGCCCCGAGTCTCCTGCTCTGACTCAATTCTGAGTGCGGATTTCTTCACTATCATCTACATGATCTTGGAGCTTAAACCACTTTGGTGATTGTGGCATAGAAGCTAGTGAAGACATATCACTCTTCATGTCAAGAATGTTAACCACAGCCATATCCAGTAAGCTTCTCTTAAGCAACCGCTTGGGGCTGTTGAACAGACTACCCCCCAGCATAGAGACGGTAACCCCGTCAACTCCTGGAGCCCTTTGGGTCTTCAGTTTGCTGATTATATGAGAGATCTCTTGTTCTGATACTATAGCGCACATATTATCCTTATGTGACACAGGATTTGTTGGATTAATTATCCATTCTTTCCATCCATGATCGTCTTTGGCAGCTAACTCTTGTATTAGTTGTTCGCCTCGGTGAGAAATGATGTGAGATTGTTTGCCTGATCAGATTTTCTCTAGCTCTTCTAGCACTATCTGTTCAATCCTTTTTTTGTTGGAGGCTGCTGTGAGGGAACCGGCTTTTTTCTTACCCTTCTAACTAAGCTCCAAAACTGTTTGGCAGTTAGTTTGTGGTGATTGGACAATCTCACTCTTTTTTGTTTTTTCTGCCTATTGAGTAATCCTGACAAGTTCACTCTCAGATTCTTCGCCTGGATTCGCATTGACTAGTTTCTTAAGTTTCTCATCCTCTCTCGTGGTCCTTGGAACTGGCCTTTAAGTTTTCCATGGTTCTTATGTTTACTCCTGCTTCTACCTGTCTGCAGACCCCCTGTAACCTTCTGGCGGACTTATTGGAGCGGCCTCCTGTCTTTTTTGTTGCAACTTGACTACATGCTTTTTTTTGTAGCATTCACCAGGGCATTTTGCAAAGCAACACATTTATCTTGTGTTCTCCGAGTTTCCCAATTTTCCTTAAATTGACATGTACTGATCCTTCAATCAACATATACTTATCCTTCAATCAACATGTACTTATCCTTCAATCAGCATGTACTTATCCTTCAATCAACATGTACTTATCCTTCAATCAACATGTACTTATCCTTCAATCAACATATACTTATCCTTCAATCAACATGTACTGATCCTTCAATCAACATATACTGATCCTTCAATCAACATATACTTATCCTTCAATCAACATATACTTTTCCTTCAATCAACATATACTTATCCTTCCATCAACATGTACTTATCCTGAAATTACTATGTACTTATCTTAGGATCAGCATGTTCAGAACCTTCAGCAGTTGCTGCAGGACTTCTTGGAAACCTCGGATACAAGCGAGGACAACGAGTCCAATACTAGCCAGGTATGAGGACTGAGAGTTTAGTGTTAAACTTGGGCTGACGTTTTTTAAACATTTAATTTGTTTGTAATTGTTTAAATAAGTGGTTTAAACCATGATCCCAAAATATTTGTAAAAGTCATAATAACGTTCCTGGTGATGATACATAAACCCCAATCTTGTCCTGTTGATATTTATGACTTAAAAAACCATGGGAAAATGTTGCAAGTGTACCAAATCTAATGCCTCAGCCATATTTGCGCAACCTCAAGTAATTTTTTAAATCATGAGAAAATTACGTTAAAATATTAGTCATTTTTTAAAGTATATTCTTGAGAGAAAATTATTTGAAACTCAGCTTTATTCTATTTTTCATCTTATTATATTTTAAAGTTTAAAATTTAGTCCCTTCATTAATTTTATCTTTAGGTGATCCAGTTATCTTTTGTCACTAGCTTTCTTTTGTCATTAGCTTTATTTTTTTAGCTTTCTTTTGTCATAAGCAGTGCTTAGGATCCATTTAATTTTAATGCGGATCCGGATCCTGGATCCGCACCGGAAAAATGGATCCGGATCCGGCTCGAGATCCAGGTCATTTCTTTTAAGATTTACTGAATTTTTTTAACAAAAAATAATTTTAAAATTTTGTAGTTTTTTTTTCGCTTATTTTTATCCTAAAACTTCAGAAATGAGGAAATTTTTAAAATCTCTCTTTTTTCAAAAGTTCAGGTTTGTGTTTTAGGAGTAAAAAATGTTTTTTTGCAGCTTTTTGTTGATATTTTACCTCTTGGATCCGGATCCATGAATCTATCACTAGATTTTGTTGTCACACGCTGTTCTTCGTCACTTTCTGTCATCACTGGCTATCTGCCGTTACTTTCTGTTGTCAGTAGCTCTTTTTAGATTTACAGTTCTAATTAGATATTGGCAGTAAAACTACAAACTCTTTATTTGAATTTTGAATTTTAGAATTCGTCACCTGTTCTCCGCTCCATAATTGTCACCAAGCCTAAAGGTATGTTTAATAGGGGACACCACGAAGAAGTGGAAACTTGACAAAATCAAAAAGCGCATAGGTTCTTTGGGTGATGTCAACCTTCACTATTGTAATGCAAAAGCATTTTTTGCTCCAACTTGATGAACTTAGGTGGAAGTAGTTTCAGGGAAAAATTTCAATTTTGTTAAGGATAGAGAGACAATTCGACACTTAGTGACCATGCATTTGTTTCTAACAAATTGAGACAAGATTTTGCCTGCAAAAGTCTGCAAAATCTTGATTTTTGATGGAGGTCCGATGCCAAATTTTCTTTGAGATCCGTGTAGAGGGCCACAATGGGAGGCTGCTTGCAAAATTTCAGCCTTGGATCTCACTTTTTAGAACCAAATGCAGCCTCTACAAAATTTAACGTCACAAAGGGTCAAATTGTCCCCCTATCCTTAACAAAAATCGAGATTTTTTCATGAAAACGACTTCCACCTGATGCAATGCTCCGATCAACCTTAAATTTTCACAAAATGGTCATATTGGACCACATCACCCATAAAAATTATGCATCAAAAATAAAATTTAACCCCCTTCATGTGACATTCTAATGTTTAAGATCACCTATTATTTTTTTGTTCATCCATTTAAAAATGCTTTGAAAAAGCCACTTAATAGTATAATTTTTTATTACAAGCTTTGATAGATATAAATTATGAATTAAAAGAATATTAGTAAAAAAAAAATACGTTCTTTATATCAAAAATTTTCAGAGAAAAAGATGTTTATAATCTTTTTGATATTTTTAGAACCCCCTCTTACCTGGGAGGTTCAGAATATGGACTCGCAGACGAACAACATGGTAAGAAAACAAACTGTTTTTTTGGAGAAAAATATTTCTTATTATTTTTCCAATAAGGTTGTAAATGATCTAATTTTTCTTTGATAAAAATGAAAATTATTAAAGAGCGCAAAAATATCTAGCTAAACTATTCAATTATGAAAATAGATGTTTAATATTAAATTAATTAAAAACATGTGAAAAGAAAATTGAAAATTTTACACCCTGCTTTTAGTCAATTAAAACATTTTCACTCTGCTAGGGAGTTGGATGCTTTATATTAACCCTTCAGAAAATTAAGAATAAGTGCTACATTTTTCTGAAACATTATTTTTTTTGCATGTTTTTATCCTAATTTTAAACTAAACACAAAATGTATCATTCATTCCTTTCTGATTGTAGCAGCCCTATAGGGTGTTGGGGGTTTTTAACAAAGAGAATAGAATATATATTAGAGTGGAATTTACTAGAAAAAAGTGTAGTGTAAAACGGCCATTTTGTTGTACTGTTTCCATACTACAGGTGTACTTCACATGTTTGCGCTTTATAACTTTTATAGGAAATCTAAAATTAATATTAAAGAAAACCAAATTATGAAATAGGCTGGTTTCATAATTGACCAATGATCATTTCACATAGACTCTATGCCTTTCACTTTACAAACGATGATTTTCCGCTATAACTATAAATCAAATGATGATTTTATTCACCTAATTCATTTTATAAAGTTTATTTAACAGCTTTATGAATAATATAAAGACTAAACACTGGTAATCACAATCAAGAATAATATAAAGACTAAAGACTGGTAATCACAATTAGGAATAATAAAGAGACTAATCACTGGTAATCTCAATTAGGAATAATAAGAAGACTGAATACTGAAAATCATGTTTAGGAATAATAATGAGACTAATCTCTGGTAATCACAAATAGGAACAATAAAGAGACAAATCACTGGTAATCGCAATTAGAAATAATGAAGAGACTAATCTCTGGTTATAACAATTAGAAATAATACGAGAGACCAATCTCTGGTAATCACAATTTTGAATTATAAAGAGATTAATATCTGGTAATCACAATTATGAATAATAAAGAGATTAATCTCTGGTAATCACAATTATGAATAATAAAGAGAGTAATCTCTGGTAGTCACAATTGTGAATGATAAAGAGACTAATCTCTGGTAATCACAATTATGAATAATAAATAGACTAATCTCTGGTAATCACAATTAGGAATAATAAAGAGAATAATCACTGGTTATTATCACAATTAGAAATAATTAAACACTGGTAATCACAAATAGGAATAATAAAGAGACAAATCACTGGTAATCACAATTTATAATGTTAAAGAGACTAATCTCTGGTAATCACAATTAGGAATATTAAAGTGACTAATCTCTGGTAATCACAATTAATAATAATAAAGAGACTATCATTAACGAAAAGACGGGTTCTTTGATTAATTTGAAAAGTTTTGGCTAACATACAGGGTTACATCCAATGGATGAGACTTCAGAGACGATTGTACGGAATTTATTCTGTCTGTTTTCTTGTATTCATGTTTCCCTGCAAATTTAAACTTTTGTGTTTCGTTGCCAAATCATTAAATAGCTATTAAAAGACTACATTCAAGACAGAACACAAAATTTAACCTTGAAATCGTCATATTTTAGGAATTTTAAGTAGTCTTTGCAGTCTCATCGATTGTAACCCTGTATTTTCTTTTTCTTGAAAATGTTAACATTGGGGTTTTACGAAGGGTTCTGCCATGAGGAAAAGAAAAGAACGAACTCTAAGCCTGCCCGCCCTGGCCCTAGTTGGTCCACCCTCCGACAAGAAGAGGAAGGTGACCTACGACGAGAAAAGAATGGACAAGCTGGAGGTGGTCAGTATGACAGCCTCCAGTGGAATTGGTTCTGAGTGTACCATCAACCTGGAGGGTCATATGACACCATCATTTCCTTCAGAGCCTAGTATGCTTAACTCTAAAAAAAGGTAATTCAAACCCCTCTGAATCATATCTAATTTCTAATATGTCCATTTAGATTTTAGTGACCTTCCACTCACTATTCACAACGATTCTTGTAACATTAATCTATGCAAAAATGAATATTCTTTTGTTTCTATCTGGAAATTTATAATTTCCAATTATGGCCTTTATGTAATTTCAGCAGTGGCAAACAAAAAATTTTCAGAATTTAGCACATTCCCAGGGTGGCCAAAATGTACGGATTGTACGGATTGATTTTTTTTAACCCTAAAATTGTACGGATTGTACGGATTTGTTTTCAAATTGTACGGATTGTACGGATTTTTATCCTGGAAAATACACCGTTTTTTTAAATTTTCACTCATTTCAGCAAATTTTTCATGAAAATAAAAAAAATTTCTCGTCAAAATGAAGTTAGTTTAACTTATTTTCTGCATTCTAAATAATATTAGATTGATTAATGTTTCAATTGACAATCAAAATTCATTCATAATTTTCGAGATATGTCCAAGAAGTGTTTATTTGAGAATATGTTCCATAAGTACTTATTTGATTGCTTATTCAAGAAGATGTTCCAGTATCCTGTACCCAGTATCCT
>NW_019396069.1:136477-168703 GCF_000591075.1 Eurytemora carolleeae | reverse complement strand
TGTATCCAGTATCCTGTATCCTGTATCATGTACCCTGTATCATGTATCCAGTATCCAGTATCATGCACCTAGTATCATGTACCCAGTATTTAGTTTGTATATATGTATGAAGCCAATTTTTTACAGATTGATTCTTGCTGAAGAAGTTTAAACCCTCTTACATGAACTGAACACAAAAGACAATGAATGAAAAATTGAATTTTATTGTTTTTTTTTCAAAAATGGGATTTTTTCGAAAATTGTACTGATTGTACAGATTTTTTTAAAAAATGTACGGATTTTTTAAAAAATGTACGGATTGGTTTAAAAAAATGTACGGATTGTACGGATTTTTAAAAAAAATTGTACGGATTGTACGGATTGTTTTTCGAAAATTGTACGGATTTGTTCTGAAAATGTACGGATTTTTGTACGGATGTGTTCAAAAAAGTTTTGGCCACCCTGCATTCCAGATTGAAAACAATTAATTCTCAAACTTGTGTTAAGAGGCACTCTTGTGAATGGGGCAACTAGAAATTGGGGGTCACTTGAAATCACATTGACAGTCCCTAGAACAAGGGGAGGGGTCTTTACATTTTTTTTTTACATTTTATATTGAACCCTAATTGGTCCACCCCAATTTAATCGAATAAGATGCCTTTAATGACAATAATAAGAATAATTGGCGCTTCACTTAATTTCATTATTGTAGAAAAGTCATGATATCAAAAAAAAACTTCCTTTAACTGGATTTTTTTTTTACAGAGCTGCCAGTGATTCCTCCGTATCCGAATACAGTTATGTTTCCGGGGACATCAAAGGTAAAAACCAAGATTCTGACAACAATACTCAAATATTTTCGTAAAAAAAATATTATCATCCTATAATTTTTCTTTTTAGAAAAAGGCGTAAGTGATTCCAGCGATGTTACAGGAATTCCTTGCAGAACACGGGTAATTATTTTGTAAATTTTGTATATCTAACTTTAAATTCTTTTTATTTTTTAAATTCTATTCTCCTAGATTACCAACAATGACCTGGGAGATATCTCACAGACGGCCATGTATAGGGAGCTACTTCAGGGTAACTCAACCTCCAGTAACGAGGACGAAATTGTTTGTCGTCAACCGAGAACAAACCCCTTAAAACCTCGAGCCAAAACTAGCACACAGTCACCACAGGTAACTTTTATTACAACTTACCTCTTTCAAGTAATAATCTTACCTTTTTGTTATTTTTCTTTCTCTCGAGGTTTCCTATTTCGTACATTTTAAAACAGGACAACGCAAAATATTGCAGATTTTCCTGTTTCTTTTAGGACAATTTTAAGTTTCTTAATAATTTTTTTTTTAATGGCTTGACCTTCCATGGGGGCCTGATCGGCTTTGTTGTTGTGACATTTGATGGATATAAACCCACAAGGAGAGAAACTGGCTATTTATAAAGATTTTATTTGTATCTCCTTAAAGGGCCCCACTTTACTCAACTAAAAATAAGACATAATCCTTATTTACATTTATCTTCATACTTTTGTAATTTGCATCTAAACTTACTCTTACGGGAATTATCATAGTAAACAACATTATTTTTGTTTCATTTTCATAAGAATATTATTAGCACATTAAATCATTACATCATAATTATTTAGGAACGGAGAGAATCTTCAAGACTAAGACTATTAAAGAGAACTAAGGAGAATAGGATGAGGTCCAAGGGGATGGTTAATCATCTACCAAATGATGAAGATATCTCACAACTCCTGAAGGAGTTCACCGTTGACTTTTTACATCTAGGTAAGAAGGTGGTTTAATTAATATAAATCGATCTTTTATATTTTTAGAAGAATTTGATTCGAATTCAACTTTTCCAATTAAACTTTAGAATATAAGAGCAGTATTTTTGATATCAAAATTCAGCTCTTTTGATTGGCTGGTCTGGGAAAGCATACTTATTGGCTCATCTTATTTTTAAATAACTTTTCTACATTTTTCCTGAAACAGAACAAATTCTTACAATTTCTTTGCAGGTTATTCCCAATTAACATCAACACTTCTGGAGGAATTAACCCGCCCTGATGCTGAAATTAACATGGACAAATCACATTTCCTTTGGCTTTTAACTTACTTCCTGAAGTTTGCAAGCCTGCTGGAAATAGGGTTAGATCAAATCAGAAAAGTCCTATCTATCAACACATTAGCATACCTTACTTATCAAGGTAAACAGTTGATTCATCTTTTATCCGATTGACAACTTCATTGTCCCAGCTGGAATTTGTTATAAATGTCATTGTCCTTCTAGGATTTTACATCTTGCTGTTTTTTCTTTTTTAAGAGAAGACTGTCATTCAGTAAAAGTTATTATATTTGAACACTTTAAATATTATGATCTAATTGTTTTTTTTAAGGCGTCGACATTATGGAGAAATTAGAAGTTGCAAACCGACAGCGAAGATCTAATATCGATCCTTATTTGCGCAAAATGCATTTAGTGGTGACCGCCCTACGAGAATTTATCAACACCCTCTCCTCCTACAATGATATCAATTTTCTGACGGAATTTGATAAGAACTACCTTCAAACTATAGATCTCCAGTCTTCATACATCAAGGGACTTCGCCAACTTATGATCATCCTTATCCGTTCCTTCAACCCGGATTTCCAATCCCTCCAGTACTTGTCCGATCTAATAGTCTGCAATCACATGCTGCTGCTCAAGCTGGAAAAGTGTGTCAGCCAGGCGGAGTACTCTGGACCAGAGTTTAATCTGATCGAGCACATGAAGGAGTTTACGAAGAAGGATTTGATGCGACAATACGGTCGTGTTCTCGTGGATTATCTCACCAACACACCGTTGGTCAATGATTGCGTTCTAACGATGATGCATCATGTGGCGGGAGATCTTGAGTCCCCGGAATCCTTGTATATTCCGAACATCCTTCAAACCTTCTCGAAAATCTGGGAAGGGGGACTGTCCATCTGCGAAGATTGGGTTGACCTCATTGAGCTTATCATTCAGAAGTTTATTCAGGAAAGTCAGATTTTTATTAAAGACAGACAAATGATTCTTTAGATAGTGTGTGACAGATATCCCTAGCTTTGTCTAGGTAGTCTGTGGGGTATAGCGCTTGGTTTGAACTATAAGTATACATTTTCATTTAGAATTTAATATCTATCATATGGACTACGCAGGTCTGTTTAATATTACAAAATTACAAAAGTCCTAATTGGACGCCATTAAATGTAACAAAAATATTATTTTAATTTTTAAAATTTCTCAAAGAATTTTTGTCTTGGTTTTATTTTCTTTTGTTACAGGCGATGGGTAATTCTCCTCATAGATGTGCTGCATCTCTAGTGGACTGTTCAGAAAGTTCAGATACACTTGACGAGTTTGGAATGACTGCTGAACAGAAAACTCAACTTTTCTGGCATTTTACAGAGGTAAGAAGATCTGTTTGATTCTTAAGAGAGGTTTAGACGTAAAAAAATCGCTTTAATACTTTGATAAGAACCTTTATTTCTCACAATGCGTCCAAACTTATTATTCTATTTTAAGATTTATTTAAATCCGATGACCTTATTCTGTTCAATGATTTTAGCTATTATTTTTAAATGTTTAAATGTTTTATTAACCAAATTTTTGAATTATAAGCATAAAAGAGTTTTCTGTTTCTATATTTTTTTCAAAGGTTGAAAATGACGAGGATCCTGTTGGATCTCTCATCCAGAGATACAACCAAACTTACAAAGTTTCCTTCTCACGGTTGTCGGTCATCCAGTCCCTACTCACGCACGGGGTCATCACGCACGCGCAGTACATGAACTTTATGTACATGAAGTCCGTCATTACACATTTCAGAACCAAGAATGAATCATCTGTCAAAGCGGAGGTAATTAGATGGAACATTAAAATAGTTTTGTTGTGCAAAGATCATTTCACATATCATAATCCTAACTTGTTTAATTAGAGCAAATATATAATTCTCTCAGAAAAATTAACTAAATCTTAAATAGCCGATATATGCGAAGATGAATGTTTCTTTCATTGGTTGAATGGTTGACTGATTGATTGATTGGACGTTTGATTGAATACTTGATTGAATACTTTATTGATTGATTAATCAATTGTAATAATTGACTGATTGATATTCAGGTTGGAAGTGAGCATAGTTCGAGTGATGCTGATATGTCGGAGGAGGAGGGGGGGAAGGGTTCCGGGCAGGATTCTAGATCTGAAATGAAAGAAATTAAATTACTTCTTTCTGCGCTTGTTAAACAGGTATAAACTTGGGGGCTGAAGTAGGCATTTTTTAATGCAATAGTGCTAATAAACAAATATTATCTAAATTACTTCATCATGAATGAAACAAAAAATCATTAAATCATTAAATTTTTTAAAACTTTTCATTGTGGAATGAGGAGATGCTCGAAAAGAGTTAATTTTGTCGTAATATTTTGTTTACGATACTCGAAAAGTGGAAAATAAAACGAAATAAAACGTTAATTTATTTTGCTTAACTAGGGTCGTGAGAGCTTGATATCGTGGCTGCAAGAGGTTTTACTAGATGCTTGCAGGTAATTAAACAAATGTTTTTGGTTTATTTGTCTATGTTTTTCATCCGATAAAGATCTAAACGCCCAACTTTTTGTGTGAACTCACATGACCTTTGGGAAGGTTTTTGTGTGAATTGACATGACCTCTGGGAAGGTTTTTGGCAGGGAACAGGAATAAAGGGAAAGGAAATGGCGCTGGTCCGGCAAGAGAAAGCTTCTTATTCTTATTCTTATTCTTATTCTTATTCTTATTCTTATTCTTATTCTTATTCTTATTCTTATTCTTATTCTTATTCTTATTCTAGAGTGAAGATGTACCCTGAAAGATTGATTCCAAAGAACAGTGATGTTCCTCTGGAACCAATACCGTTCCATTATAATAACACAAAACAGAGTATTCCACTCGTTCCATTTAACAGTCTACAAAGTCAGGTAGAGAAAAAATGTTGCTTTCCAGGGCGGGGGGTATTATGAAAAGAATTTCTTAATTGGTTGCTATATTTAAAATGTGGTAATTTTCCCTTTAATTAAAAACTAACGTCCTAAAAAATATTTTATTGGAGCATCTCTTTTTTTGAGCTTGTCATGGTCTAAATTAATGAATACATTTTTCCACAACTTTCATAACATTCCGATCCAGTACCTCCACTGGCTCCTATGGATAAAATTGTAATGAATTAGGATCAAATTTATGTAATATAAGTAGATAATTTTTTCACCTTAAGCCTCTTATAAAGCTAAAATTATCCCTGCTCTTTATTATCTGGATCGATCTTCCCCGCCCTATTTCATTGAAATTTTGTTGTGAGGGACTGAATGCGTAATTTTAAGTGAATCTCCGTTTATATAGTGATTTGTCCAATTCATAACGGCATCCTTTATGAATATATGAGATATCCATTTTTTCTTCTGAAAACTGATCATCGTCAAATGTTGTATGCAGATTTATGAAAATTATAAATATTTTAAGATTGAAAACGACGATCATGGTATGAAAGGGACCACTTTTCGGAGGATCACTTGAAACTAAGTCTTCAGTTCCGTTTAGGCACTTCTAACTTTTTATTTTACATTTATCTAGGGTCTACAAACAGAAACATTTATACTTTTACTTCACAAGCTCGGTTTTTTACTACCCGCAGACGTTGGCAAGGTAAAAACATTTTTTAAATTATTTTATTCTATAATCAAAATGGGTATTTTGTGCTCGATATTTGAATTGTCCTATTTCTCTGCTCAGTTATGTTTATTTTTGGTTTTGGATCTAGATATTCGATGAATTTTTTTTCTGTTGGTCGATGGAAGTTTTTCTTTTTAAGTGGCTTATTGTATTGTGGTTAGTTTTAATTTTTTTTCTATAAATATCTGGATAGTTTGGTTAGGAACCGGCTGATTTTGTGTCAGTTAAAAAACGTTTGAAAAGATCTTTCTTCGTAAGCAAAGATTTTTGAGTTTATTCATTATGGACAAATTTGTTTTTTTCTTGAAAAAAATTAAACAACAAAGAGTCTTTTGATCCTAAACTTACTAGTTTCTTAATTCAAATTAGAGCTAGGATGTATATGTATAGTATTCACCCGTCTACAGGCCGATGATGAAAATTATTTCTAGGGTCGACTACGAAAGTTGATCTTATATCAATTGACAATGAGAAATCTAAAGATAGAAAGTATATAATAGAAATTTTTAGAAAACAAGTAAAATCTCTGAATTAGTTAACAGTTAACTTTTGGTATTATCAAAAGCTAAGATTTCTGTTTCATTGCTGTTCTACACTCGTCAAACAAATCTCAGTTTTTATCCTCTTGCCTTTTCTTATTTTCCATTAACTATAAATTTGAATATTAATGCGAAAAACAAACTATTGTATTTCATGACAGAAAAGAACAAAAACATTTTTTTACTTCTTAAATTAATTTTTCTATTTTTCAAGAATTTGACCAACAATCCTTAAAAGAAGGATTTTATTTTGAATTGAATTTGGGATTGGGATTTGAATTTGATTTGTGTTAAGGATATGAATTTGAATACGGATTGGTTCGTTTTTGGGATTGGTTGAATTTGATAGGATCATAATTGCATTGTCATGATCATAGTCATAGTATTAGTCATAGTCATAGTCATAGTCATAGTCATAGTCATAGTCATAGTCATAGTCATAGTCATAGTCATAGTCATAGTCATAGTCATAGTCTTTGTCATTGAACTGTTTTATCTTCAGGTTTTCCCTCGTATCCCCTACTTCTGGTCTGCTGACCACATCTACACTGTAGCGGGTAAACTGGGTCCTGTTCGTCAGGATACTCTACAGTTTACTGCTGAACAGCTCAGGGATATAACATCTAAGGATCTAGAAACCATCTCACTCACTAGCATCAAACTAAACAGAAATGAGAGTCCAATGGTAATTATTAACTTTTGAATTAATTTTCTTTCTTATTCTTATTCTTATCATCTCACTCACTAGCATCAAACTAAACAGAAATGAGAGTCCAATGGTAATTATTAACTTTTGAATTAATTTTCTTCAGTATGATTTACATCATTTCAAAGGGCGTATATTTTCTTGAAAAATCACCCNAGAAGAAGAATAAGAAGAAAGAAGAAAAATGATAAGCAGCTAAACCTCCAATATCAACTACACTGCTTGTACCTCAAAATTTTTCTTCTATTTTTAACAGCTTAAGGACACATGCGGATTCCTGTGTGATTCCTAAAGATGTGGAATTTAAAATATTATATTGTCAGTATTGATATGAGTAGTGGAAACCCGTGCTTAGGATCCATTTCATGCGGATCCTTGATTCAACCCTGAAAAAAAAAGAATTGGATCCGTCGATCCGCAAATGTTTTGCGGATCCGGATTCAAGAAGTTAAAATGTTTGGATCCTGGGCAGTTGTAAAACTTAGCTATTTGTTATCAGTAGAAACAGTCATAAAACTTATCTTATTTTTTTGTGGCAACCATATGGAAATATCAGGAAGAATTTCTATCTAGTTTCTGCAAACTAATTAGTAATTAATAACGTGTAAGACTGTGTGAACTAAGCATGACTGGAATTAACTGAAATCTAAAATTTTTCCTTATCACAAATTGTCCTGTCTTATTCAGTGTTTAAAATGATATGTATCCTATTATATTATTTTTTAAAAGTAACTATTGGCGAAACCTCCGAGTGAATGCAAGGAAACATGTTCTCTACTATTTTACTTCATTTATCTTTTCCTGCAGGCAGACGATACCGAACTTGTGTTATCAGGATAAACTGCTAGTCGGTTCCATTGTCACATGCACAGATTGGATTTTTTTTGTTGAGATCCATATTCGGGCATCCATTTTGATCCAAAATATCTATGATTGGGCATCTATTTTGATCCAATAAATATTTTTTCATTCTAAACTTGGATCCGAATATCTCCATCAGAGCAACTGGTTCTTCTGCCTGCTAACTTTCGTTGAAATTGATGCTTAAAACAATTGGCTTTTAGAAATAATTTTGTTTTATTGATTATTTCATTTTATTTTCGAAAAAGTTCAATCTTCAAGTTAAACTATATCGGCTTTTTTGTAGCGTATGAATGTAATACACTTGTAACATTTTAGATCTTTTTTTCTGAGATTAAGAGAAGTTTAGAGAGGAAGGGAAAAATAATACTGATAAAACAGTTATAGGTTGTAATATCTGAATGATTTGTTTGAAATTAAATTGATTTTTTACGGTCTAAGTTGTATGTTGCAATTTTCTGAATTTGTATGGGCGCTAAGTTATTCGTTATGAGACGTCTTTAACAATTTTCTCCTTATAGACGCAACAGATAGAAGTAAAGTTAGTAGCGATCAAAAGCGCTTTTTTATCGCATTAAGCCTATACCCCCTTTCATTTTTCGCGAACACTCCCTTTAACAAGCTTAATTTAATACAGAACTGCGGAAAAATCGAATGAGCTTATCAAATGTCGTCTTGACAATTTTTCAAAGGGTTTTATACAGAGCGTCCCATATCATATTAGACTTTCTCCAGTCTTTAACGCCAAAATACACATATAATACTCGAAAAATCTAGCATTTTCTGCATTAGCCTTATTAAATTTTTCAAAAGGATTCATTCTTCTTAACTTTTCTGAGTTGTCCCCCAAATCGTAATTTAGAACTATTGACGTGGTCTAATTTGTTGTGGGACACCCTGTACATATAAATCTCAGTAAATTTAAAATGAATAACAATGAAACAGTTTTAAAGAGCTCCATATTATTATTCAATTAAAAAACTGAAGTCTGCAGTATTCTATTAACACAAAGCAGAGATGAATACGGTTAAAAGTCGATTATGTTTAAACCAGAACCCAGAAAGGCCGTGTACTGGAAATTTAAAATGGGTTTACACAAATAGATTATCAAATACAATAGGTGGTAACAGAGAAATGGACTAATAATACACGACGTCACAAGTGTCAAATATAACAAAAAAAACTAAATTTTCTCACAATAGTTGACATGTTTTCCAAGATTCAATTAAAAAGTTTAAGAACAGAAAATAAAGAACACATGGTTGCACTTATTTCACTGTAAGAAAGGCACTTTATTCTAAAATTATCATTATTATTAATGATTTTGTCGGACAGAAAAACTGAGTTGACACTTAAGGCGTAAGAATACAGCTGTACTGAGAGTGTACAAATTCTACGTTGCCATCTATTGTACTTGACAATCTATTTGGATTTACAGTGTTTTAAAACTTCATTCAAAGGGTTTAAGATGGTTCAAAATCTTCTTTTTGAGTTTTGATATAGAGATACTTCGTGTTTTAACAGTAGATTTTTAACTCAGTACTTTAAAACGGAGTTAAGTGTCATAACACCAATGGCAGTTCTCTAAATGGTTTGAAATGGCGTTTTTTTACCAAGGAGTATGAAATAGACGTGGCCCGCCCTATCATATGATTGTACATGCTTTGCAGACGGTACAATTCATTTGAATAAGAAATATTCGTCTGATGTATACAAAACACAAAATCTTCAAGAAGAGACGCAACTCACAAATTTTATGTTTCATGTTTAAAATTGGAGTATTTCTTTAAAAGTTGTAAAACTTAAAACCCCTGAATGGGTATTATGTTCAACAAGCGGAGTCCGGGATTCCTGTTTTGTTCAATGTCCCGTAAAATTCCAAAACAGAGAGGGGGATTGAATTTTGTAGATCCAGAAAAATAATATCTGTGGGATGCCCGTGTAGAGACTGGCAGCAGGTGGGGTCTTAAATGTAAGACATGTGGCTGCAGCGCTTGGCCCCCTTCGAAGTTGATAAGTTATTAAAATTGTTTTATAAAGAATGGGTAGTCCAGTCAAAAGAAAAAGGTTACTAATAACTAAAATCTCTCAAAAAAAGGATAAAATACCTATTTTTATAGTTAAAAAAGTGGCTTAATATTGGCTTTATTTTGACCAGAAATGGCTTAATTGGCTGTTTTTTTTAAATGAAAAGTGGCTTTTTCCTAATCTCAAAATCTTGCAACCCTGACTCCGCCTGTTAATGAAAAAGATTGTAACACTTCACGAATTTAAGGTAAAAAAGTTAGTTTTTCAGACAGAAAAATCAAAGATTTTCTATGCAAAGGGGCCTCGGCCTCCCTGTACTCCCCGCCTCGTTCACCTTGTTTCACTCGGTGCGCCCCCCCCCCTAAAAAACACCCAGTTACGAACCTGACGGATGTTATGTAGAATAGCTGTTTCAGCTTTAACTCATCTTTTCTAATTTATCGTTTGTATATGTTTAACTTGTAAATATAGTTTGGTGTACAAATATGCCAATATTCAATCCAGTCTAGCTAGGCCATTTATTTACTACATATATCACCATTTTCAACATTCAATTTGTTCATGCATTAAATATAAAAAATTGATTGATTGATTGATTAGCTAGGCCATTTATTTACTACATATATCACCATTTTCAACATTCAATTTGTTCATGCATTAAATATAAAAATAGTCATGACTTGTCATGAGAGTGATACTGAACTACCAATTTTAAAAGATTTTAAACAGTCCCAAGGAACATGAGATACTAAGTACACTATGTACTATTATGTACACTATAATTAACTTAATGGGGGAATCAAGCTACTTTAAAACTATTTGATTTGTAACAATTTCAAATATACTTAAGGATTGCTAACATGTCGTTTTTTCGTTCTTTTTTAAAAAAAAGTTTTAAATTTTAGTTTATGATATAAACGAAACGATCAGTTTTTCTTCGGAATAGTAAAACTACCCATCCCTAGCATATCAATCATATTGCTTACCGAAAAAGGTTTGGGAATAGTGGTGTGAATAGTGGCGGGAATAGTGGCGTGAATTTAATATGCAATTTTAAACTATGTTTAGAGTAGACAATAACAGAATATTCATTTTAAAAAAAAATTAAAGAAATCTGACTTCAAATTTTAAACCATTGTGAAAATATTGACTGTATGACACATTGAATGTTATTTTATATTATGAATAAAAAAGATAGGATGATAACTTTTAAGTAATTATTTAAAATCTTGAAATTGCGTAAACGTGGGAACTTAAAATTTGCCAGGGGCGTACACTTTGCTTTGTACGCACTTTCTTCTATAATTTGGACTCTCTCACTTTCAGAAAATAGAAAATGTTCATTTTCTTTTTATTCTTTCATTTGTTGACAAATATTGTATGGACAATGATTTTATTGATGATGCATTCATAATTGACAAGGCGTTTTTTTCAGTAACTTTTAATTTTTTCAGTGAACTCTAAGAAACTAAAAATTTAGCAAATATTTAGAAATAAAAGATGTCGACATTTTATTTAGAATGTAGAATTCCATCCAAGACCTTTAATCCCCTTCCCCCATATTCTCACGATTTATATCAGAGGTCTAATTTATAATTTTGTAATTACAGTTTTTAGTCGCACTTAATAAAGGTTTAATTGATTAAGAAGTCAAATCATAAACGAGTATTCACTGATATTTCCTTATGCTTAGACTTTTATTGATACTGCGGGTCCTTAATAATAATGAGAGATATCCACAAAGACGACATGTACTTTTTATGACTTTTCTGTGCAAAGGTTGATTTTGGTTTGCTGTCTTTTTTTTTATCAACTTTTAAAGGAAAATAAATAATTAAGCAAAAAATTAAAAAAAAATTCAGAAAAATTACAGAATATATTTCGTACGCAGGGTAGGGTAATACCTGGATAATTCTGTAATAATAAACATAATTTTTTTACTTTTCTACATTTAAGTATGGAACGATAGAAAACCAACTTATGTTTATCATTTTAAATTTTAAATTATTTTGAGTAGATTGTTGGAGCTCTAGCTCTCAGCATATGCATTCCTGATATAATCCTTATCTTAACATCCCAACCCATCAGTCCAGCATAACATTGCTTAACTAACTAGATATCTAATACATCCCCCTTCAAGGGGTTGTAAGTGTAATTTCAAGTGACCCTCTATGCAAAGATTGCAATGTCTGATTCACAAAGGTAACCTTAAAATCTATGCCTGATAAAGTATGATAACAACGTCTTACCCAATGTTTATTACATATCTACTATAGGAAATCATACAGGAATTATCAGAATTAAATACTTTTAAACCTAGAAAAACGAGGATAGCTTACATATTTTGATCAGAAAATGGGTTTAGAAGGGTATATTATAGGAGGTCCAATAAAAATGGTTGAATTTAAAGGACTGTCGACCAATTTTCCTGTGATCATGGATCATTTTCATATAATTATTAAATTCAAATTGTTTACTTTCATCTGTCAGCGAATCAAGTCAAAATAAAGTAAATTAAACATAAGATAAAAGATATTTATTTGGTTGTTTCGGTAAAATGTTCTCCTCAGAAGCATTCTTAAAAATGGAAGTTATTTTAGATGAAAACTAAAAGAGCTACGAGGTCACACAGATGTCTAGATTGGATTGCATTCAGAAAAAAAAGAAAATGGTGATTTCAAATTTGATTAGTATTATACATATTTAAACTGGACCATCTGGCAAAGATTCAAGTGTGTATAGCTATCGTATTGTTAATCTTTTATTAAAGTTAAAGTTATCTTTTATTAGATCTTGAAGATTATCAAAATTTGTCAAGATCTTATCTTTTCTATCCTCAATAAGTTGAGTTTTACTACTCCAGACCTCCCCCCTTTTCCCTGCTTTCGCTCCTGACCCCACCCCCTTGGGGCCACTTCTGTCCTAATAAATAATATTTTAATCCTGCCCTCCCCACCCCTATTTCTCACCCCTAACTATAAATAAATACAGATATAGTATTATTATTATGATGATGATTTAATTCTCGAACACATAAATTATAAAATTGGTTCAGACATTAAATTAGAGATTAGATATGACTACAATTAAATTTAAGTACTAATTAATCTATGTTGTGAACTTACAACTTTAATTCTTCTCTGATGTCTACTTCTTCACATTCCTGGATGCTTCAGACATTCGATATATTATCTTTTTCTTAATAGTGAGCATTCAACATTCAACAAAGATGGCTCTTGGCGGGCTTGGTACATTTTTTCTTTTCTCAATAGCTCCTTAACTTGAGAACAGTTATTATTGAGAACATGTGAGAATCCAATCAAACGTGGAATTTACTTTAGTTTAACGTGTGTTAAAGGTTTGGAATAGGGCCAGCCCCTTGTTAGATAGTATATAAAGCTACTGGAAACTACAACGAGATAGTATATAAAGTTACTGGAAACTACAACGAGATAGTATATAAAGCTACTGGAAACTACAACGAGATAGTATATAAAGTTACTGAAAACTATACAACGAGATAGTTTGTTTACCAATTTACTGTTTTTAATTTCCACCCGTCGCGTTGAAGGTATTTATAGGCCATAGAATAATAACAATAAAGATATAAAACTAGATGTCGTCTTTTCGAGATTTAGGTGTGTTTCGTTCACAATAACCCTGAGCTGAGGCAGAAGCCCAAAGGAGTTATGCGCATGCTGCGTTATAATTTACAAGACAGAGATAGAGCCTGCAGTTATAAATCCTCTGGGCTTCTGCCTCAGGGTTTTGTGAACGAAAAACCCCCAATCTTGTAGCGACGACATTTAGTGTTCTATCTGTATTGTTATTAATCTATGATATAGGCTACACCAGCTTATACCGTATAGCTAGCTGTTATAAACAGGTGAGAGTGGAATGCTAATCCTTTTATTCACTCAATTATTAAAATTATACAAAAGACTCTACAGAGTTCGAAATTTTTCAATTTGTCACACTCATAGTTTAATGTTAAATATGTATAGGGAACAAAGGATGGACGGATTTTTGGTAATGTCAATTTGGAAATGACAATTTGGTAATGACAATTTGGTAATGACAATTGGGTAAAAACAATTTGGTAAGGTGACAATTTGGTAAGCTCAGAAAAGTGACAATTTGGTAATGACAAATTGGTAACAACAAAAAAGTGACAATTTGGTAATAAAAATTTGGTAACGTCAAAAAAGTGACAATTTGGTAAACGAAATAAAAGTGACATTATGTAAAATTGTTTAATTTTTAGTTTTATATTCAATTGAAGATAATTGATTCTAGGAATCTTTTATTTCTGCACAAAAGAAATGCGCAAAAAATAATTGTAAAATTCGCAATATTTTCTAAAAACCACGTTTCAACCTGCACTTGTGTCATATACTGCAAGAAGAGGAGACTTGGATCCTGAATTACTTATTCATCACCCCTTCTAGGGGTTGCAAAATGTTACAATTATAGGCCCAAANAAATTGTCATTACCAAATTGTCATTACCAAATTGTCATTACCAAATTGTCATTACCAAATTGTCATTACCAAATTGTCATTACCAAATTGACATTACCAAAAATCCGCCCGTCGGAACAAAGTATGAGACTTTAAATTTATGAATACTTTCCTTACAATCTTGGTTCCATGTAACTAGTAAAGCTTTTTTCTTTTCCAATTAAAAGCTAAAGTTTTTGCCTCAAACTCAAATTTTCTTTTACCAATATGTTTGCTACCTGGTGGTGTAAATCTTTGATATTTCTAACTTAGATTATTTGATCTAATAGAATCCATAGTTTGAAATATCTAAGGTCTACGAGTACAACAATGCTTGACTAGCTGTGAGGACTGGACTGCTTTGGAAGATTCCTCTCAATGGGGTTTTAGGGTTGCATAAGGGGTGCAATTATGGGTTTCCTTAATCCCCTTAACTCGGAAAGAGTATAATAGAAGGAACGCAGGGAGCTATCCCCTATACCCTTCCTCCTACAAACCTCCGTATCTCTCTCCTACCTCCTCCACAACTTGATGTCAAGAAGAACTAGAAGAAAAAAAATTGAACAGAAAAAAATTGGAAGGGAAATCTCTTGATTTTAGAGATAGGGGCTTGGAAGATGCCCCCCCCCCCCCCCCGGGGAGGGGGATGGGAGGTGAGACGATTGCAGTTCTATTCATGTCAGTCATCGTTTAAAAATAATTCTAGTTTAGCATCAAAACAGTGCTAACGTTTTCTGGAAAAAACATCAGTAAGTTATATTTTTAAATTGCATTTAAAAATTATTGACGTTTATTTATAAATCCTAATGATCAACGTCAGTAAAAGTTTTTAAATAATAATACTGAAAAATCAAGGTCTTCTAATTCTAACTTATGGATTCTTAAAATATATTTTGCCATTTTGCTATTGAAAAATGTCAGCATTATAAAAATTGTGTTGATTATAGTTTTCAAAAGGCTAAAATGTTTAATTTTCACATTTTGCTAAGGAACAGACGTCTAAGTAAATTTTGTTTTGTAAAACTAGGATTTGATTTTCATATCGCATTTTTTCATCCTTTTTAAAAATAATTTTCATTTTTTCTATGTAAAATATTAGGCAAATTTTACTGTAAGTTTAACTCATGATTTAAAAAAAATCGAAAAAGTTCACATTTTTGACACATTTTGGACCAGATGCTAAGATGGACTAAAGGCCATTTTATTAAAATGAAACATTAATTAGCAATCAGTTCAAGCAGCATCAAAATCAAAACTTTTTTTGGCCGGGTCCTTGAAAACTTGTTTGGCCGGGTCCTCGAAAACTTGTTTGGCCGGGTCCTTGAAAACTTGTTTGGCCGGGTCCTTGAAAACTTGTTTGGCCGGGTCCTCGAAAACTTGTTTGGCCGGGTCCTCGAAAACTTGTTTGGCCGTGTCCTCGAAACTTGTTTGGCCGGGTCCTTGAAAATGTATCACGTTCCTTTCTTCTAGATCGAAGACGCTACTCGTTATATAACTATCATTATCAAACCAATTTTACAAAAAACATGTTTTCAATTATGCTAATTGGAGGAATAAAAAAGGTATCATAACTTGTTTTCAGTTTAGCTAGTTGGATAGATCAAAATTATATTTTAATTGGTATCGTTTTGAAAACTGTAAAATACATAAAAGAAGGTATTCCTTTAATGTTAGGTGTTTCATTTCTTGAAGGACCATATGTGTACCTTGTCAAATAATAAAGTTATGAACTTTTTTTTGGACAAATTAATACAAAAATAAATGTTTTCGGTTTCCAAAATTAATTTAATTAAAGTTTGGATTTTAACTTTATTAAAAAAACGCCTGGTAACTCAGGAATACGAGACAACCAAATCAACTTTAATTTTACAAAAGCTTAGATTTAAACGAATTCCCCAACCAAAATTTGAGGCAAATCGGTCAAGGGGTTCTAGAGTTATATATAAGGGCAAAAAACATTTCTTTTACAGTCTTTTGAGGTTTGACCAACATGATTCTCTACTGATCTATCCCTTGGCACAATAAAGTCAATCTACATCCCTTTCTGCAAAGTGCTTGCGAAATAATTTGCGCATTTTCATCGCTGTTTAGGGAAAATTAAAACAGTTTGTATATTAGAGTTTCAAATTGGAATAAAAAATAATAAATGTAAAAGAATTTTTGTGAAATAGCGCTAAACTACATTCAAGATTTTAATCTTATTTTAAATTTATCTTAGTTGAACGTGATTAACACATAAAAGTATCGACCCTAGATCATCTCAACCATGGAGAAAGAAAACGAAGAGATAAAGCTTACCTCAGATGTACACAAGCGACCACCTTAAAATTAATCAAGAGGGTGCATCCCGATATTGTTTACGTATCTAACACTCTACACTTGTGTATAGAGTGATCATATATCTTAGGGGTGGTAAAATGTAGATAATTGAATATTTGTCTTGATAGTTAAATAGACACTTAATATGATTGTAAACACAGAATACATTTCTTTTTCATTTAATATCCGATATATTGACTAATTGAATATCCTGTTGATAAGGTTAGCTTTTTCATGGCTAAATATTTAATACGTAATTCCCCCCCCCCTTAGAAATTTTAAGGGGGGGCAACAAAATGTTCTCTCTAAATACAGAAAGAAAAATTTTAAAAATTAGCACTTCCATAAAATCCCCTCAAGAAATACGATCACTCTACATATAAGTTAACATGTATAGTGTTAGTTACGTAAACATATCGTGATGTACACAACCGACCACCCTTTTAATTAATTAATGAGGTGGTCGGTTGTGTACATCTTAGGTAAGCTTTACCTCTTCGTTTCCTTTCTCTATGATCTCAACAATTTTTCTTCAAAAATAGTTGACTGGATGTCTCATTAAGATAAGCAGGAGCAAGGTGCTAATGAAAGGAAAGTTAATTGCGGTCGCGTATATACTCTGCGTACATATTGAAACCAGTTCTCTCTGGGCGGAATTTGTAAACAATAGATGCATCACTGTTCGCCTGGGTTTCGAGAAGGATTAAGCATTTAATTTTGATAATTTTGAAAATTCACATAATAATTTCCTTTGATCAGAATATTTCATAGATTATTTTTGTGAAAATGGATCCCATGTCAGGCTTTGACATCCGTATTGTGTTTACTTTTCCGCCCAATGATAGTACACTGCAGTACAAAAAATGCGTACACCTCTGAAATAACTTTCCTTGCATTAGAACCTTGAGCAGGAGCAAACAAAGAGAACTGAAAACTAAACACTGTTCAAATATTGTCTCTAAAATCTTCTTACTTGGTCAATAAAACAAGTTCATGTTAATAACTTCACAATTTCACATATTCAAAGGAACAAACAATACAGGGTTACCCACAAAGCTAGGATGAGACTTCAGAGACGATTGTGTGGACTTTGCTTAAACTGTTCTTTGCATTCAGGGTTCCTTGTAGGTCAAAACCGGATTATTTAACAAACCATCAAAATACAAAATTTTAGAGTAATCATCGATTAGTATAGTTATAAGCTATTTGAAACCCTATGATGAAGTAAATAAAATATTAAAATAATGAAATATGTTTCAATAATTGCGTTCCATAAAAGTATATTTTGGTTTACGCGTGCACTACGCTTTAGATATAGTTGTATGAGGACAAGGTTATAATGCAAGGAAAGTTATTTTAGAGGTTTACGCATCTTTTGTACTGCAGTGTACTGTCTCTGGGCGGTAATGTAAACACAAGACGGATGTCAAAGCCTGACATGGGATCCATCTTTCACATTAAAAAATCAATGAAATATTCTGGTCAGAGGAAACTATTATGTGAATTATCAAAATTATCAAGATTAAAAGCTTTTAACCTCCTCGGATACTAAACGAACACTGATGCATCTATTCTTGTTTACAAATACCGCCCAGAGAGAACTGGTTTCAATATGTACGCAGAGTATACGCAACTGCAATTAACTTTCCTTGCATTATAACCTTGTATGAGGATGGGTTATTGACAATTCAAGAAGGTAGGGAGAGGTGGATGAACTGATATGATAATAGCGAAATTATAATGTATGCAAATATGGAATACATGTAACCTTTGACGGCTTAAATATGAATGTATATTGTGTATACGTAGTACGTACAGTATTTATATAAGAATCCTAATTTATGTAAAAGACATAGAATATAGATTGTTGGAAACAATTTAATAAGATTATTTTATTTAGAATTACTAGTTCGACTTTGTGACCTCAGATGCGTTGATGAAAGGTGAAAATGGGATTCATATTTGTTGTCAATTATCAATAGTTCTTCGGGAAAAGTAGTTCTGGGACTAGATTTAATAAGAAGTAGTTGAACCATGGAGACACAGTTGATTCACTTCTCATGTGTGCCGGTTCAAGATGAAGAGAAGTGATTGAACCTAGTCTGTATAGTTCAACTTCTTTTTAATATCCATGAAACTTGATCCAAAATGAAAAAATGAATGGCTGGTTTATCTTGATAAAAATAACAACCTGAAGATATTGGAACCTATTTATAAATAGAAAATAAATAAAAAATAATGAAAATGAAAACTTTCCTACATTCATTTTATCTTATTTTGATTTGAATTATGCCACCCCCCTACCCTCTTCCCCCCTCCCCTTTTCACACCAGGGCCCACCCTTAGGTCTTATTCTGGAAGACAACCGTGACATTATATTTATATACCAGTATATCAGTAGTTTAGTTGATGCAATATTATACTCTATTATGGTACTAGTTTAGGGAACCCAGCTTTGTATGGAAACTAATCTGTCTCTATAAATTCAACCAACTCATCTTAGAATTTTTAAACCAAGTTATGATCGGACATACGTAAAAACAGACTAAGAGAGGTTTCTACTTTATATATTTAGATATATTTCGTGCCCATTGGTTTGGCATTGATCGATTATGTGCTTGTCCCTGTAGCTATTGCTAGCCGATCGTGCCCAATGGTCTAGCATTGATCGACTACGTGCTTGTGTCAGTGCTGACATTGATAGCTGATCGTGCCCATTGGTTTGGCATTGATCGATTAAGAGCTCGTGTCCTGGTTGACATTGATAGCTAAGCTAGTGTCTGTGTTGACATTGATAGCTGACGAGATTGTATGCGGGTTTAAACATTGATAACCAAGTGAAACTGCACTGTACTTGGATAGATACGGGTTATAGAAACCATTATGGAGTAGGGTATTTACTACATGCAGATACAAAAAATATGAGTTTGTTACGAAAACTCGATTCCTATATAATTTTTTCAAAACCTGTACTTCTAGGAAATCATCAATTGTTGCATTCCAGTCCATCTGTAGGCTCGCTTCATCTCAGATGTTTACAAATTTTAAAATTGCATAATTTATAAAAAAAAACTGTCTTTCCAGAAGATTTTTGTAGTTTTTTGTAATTTTTTTTGTAGGTTTTAGTAGATTTTTGTAGGTTTTAGTAGATTGTTGCAGAACCCCCTAGCTGAAAGCCTATTTTCAAATATTTTATGTATTTTATTAACTGATATGTATGCAGAATGTGGACAGTAAGGACAGTAAGGAAGGGTGAGAAATAATGTGTGACAATATTTGATTGGTTTTGATTTTGTATTTGATAGGTTGAAATGAGAAATATTTCTACCAGTTTTTCCATTATTCTTCACAAGTACAAAGTATAAAATCATACAAATACACAGATATATTTACACCCGTTCGGGTTTACAGAGACTCTTAAGCGTAATTACAAGTGACCCTCCATGCAAAAATGGCAATGTTTGATTTAAAACTCTACCCTAAAGCTATGTATGAATTAAAAATTAATATTTAAAATTTAAAAAAACGGATTGTTTTTATTGAGATTTTTTTCTAGTGCAGGAAAAAAAATAGGATTTATCAGAATGAAATACTTTTAAACATAGAAAAACGACAAAATCTTGTACATTATTGATTAGATAAAAAAGTTAAGGATACCGTTGTGAGTCGAACATTGTCATGGTGGATCACTTTGAACTACGCAAACAGTCCTTTTAAATAACTCATAAAAATATTTCAATTTCCCATTGCATAATGAAAAACATATATAATAGTTAATTGTCTTTTTAAATTACTTAAACATTAAATGAAAATAAAAAAATCTTATCATTTGGGTTCTTCAAGGGCAATTGGTTAAAGCGATGAGCATTGAGCCCTTTTCTATGTAATATATACAATCTGCCACATACCTTTGTGAAGATCAAAGGTTAATCGATTTTTGTAAATGTCATTATCCTTGTCAACATAGACGATAGGCCAGGAGTACTGGAGTACTGGAGTACAGGAGTACTGGAGTACTGGAGTACTGGAGTACAGGAGTACAGGAGTACAGGAGTACAGGAGTACAGGAGTACAGGAGTACTGGAGTACTGGAGTACTGGAGTACAGGAGTACAGGAGTACAGGAGTACTGGAGTACAGGAGTACAGGAGTACAGAAGTACAGGAGTACAGGATTACAGGAGTACAGGAGTACTCTAAAGGATTAAAAGGAAGTCTAGGAAATCACATTCTAAAAATCTTATCTAAAATAATAGTTTGGTTTAGTTTAATGGCGGCACAAATCATCTTCAATTTCCTTACTCATAAACACACACACACAAACTCACAGAAAAGATTTACGGAAATCCTAAAACACTGAAAATCACGCCTTCCGTCATATTCATATCACTTCCCTTGTATAACAATTGTTCCACTACTTAAACAGGGGCGGACACAGGATTTAAGTGAGGTGGAGGCAAGATTTTTAAGGAACAAAAAAATTCATAATTAGGGGGGAAAAATCGCGGCGCAGGTGAAACTTTTTTTGGACTTAAAAGACTCAAAAAGAGTCAAAATTAATGACTAGAGACTAAAAAACTAGATTTTTAACTTTTCACACATTATAGTTTATTGAGACAGATATTTTTCCTGTTTTGCACGAGGGTTTCTTTCCCTTAAGCATGCTATTGAGAAGCTATTCTGAAAATAGGAACAAAAAATTCCAAATTCAGGGGGGGAGTAACGCCCCTCCCTGAATCTGTCAGGGGGGGGGGGATTTCCCCCCGGCCCCCCCTGTATCCGCCCCTGTACTGAAAATTACGCAAAATAAGTTATGATATATGGTATAATTTTGTTGTATTAATTTATGGTTATCAAAAACCAAAGGAATTGAGTCTTTTCCAAAAACTCTGATTTTCCATTCCCTATATCTTTGCAACCCAATGTAGTAGACCTTAGATATTTCAAAGTGTGAATTCTGGTAAGATAAAATAATCTTAGCTTGAAATATTATAGAACAGTAGCATTAAGCCATACTGATGGAGATGTCCTTGTTTTCCTACATGAAAATTGATAATTATAGCAGTTACTCAATAAAAATGTATGGAGCTGAAACAAGGAAATAAATTGAAATAATTTTCTAATTTTCTCTTTTTCAAGTTTACCAATTTTAAGTCATGTATACTGTAGTGTATGATTTATACTGTATTGTCTTATTTTGTCTCTGCCCCCCCTATAACCTTGCCCCCCCCCCACACCATGATCTGACAAACTATCATTATCTTCCATCATTTTCAGTTTTCATCTTTACTTATCTATATTTCAACCTTGGGAATAGGAAGCTATAATAACCATTAACTTTTGAAATACGTTTACTTTAGTGCAAGACCTTTAAAACTGTGTAATAAAAAGACGACATTTTATAAATCTCGTGTGTAATTGATGTTGTTTTAAAGCAAATAGTTTTAACAGCGGCTTGAAATAAAATAAAATCATAACTAAAAAATATTTGTCCAAAATTCCAAAATTTATGTTTCCACCCGTATCTAAAATAAATAGAACCTGTTCCGTAACTACAGATTTTTTTAAAGAATTTTTGGTCATATTTATTACAAAAGCCATCATACAAAAGGCTTTTTAGTTTAATTAGAAAAACCTTACTCAAAGTGCTCACTCCTGTGTGCTTGAGTCCATTAGCGCCTGATCCAATCAGGGTTAAGTCTGTGTTTGTTTTCTAATCTGAACCAACAGAAATAGTTTGGAAGATATCTATCTTTCTATCTATCTCATTATCCAATTAGAGATATGAAGCCTTTAATCGGCGCTAACAGTAAATGGAAATATTTACTTCTACTGAAACTATAGTGTGGATAATTGTTAATGATTTATTTATTAAAAATAAGAATAGAGAACTTATCCTTTTCCCTTCCTTTATTATGTAGAATAATGATTCTAATGTAATATCTTACAGCAAAAAGTAATAATATGGAGACAAAATGAAATAAATATGGCCAGGTTTAGGAGAGGCTGTTTGTATTAATCCTCCACCTTGCATTGCAGAGAAGTTTTAAGTTTTTCTCAAAAACTGTCCGTTAACAGTTATTTATAGTTTAACTCAATCCTCTACATAATATCTATTATGATCAGAGTTTAATAATGTATTAGTATGATTACGACATCATTATTTTGGTTTTGATGCAAATAGCTTCTCAATAACACTTAAGAAAGAAAATAACATAATGCCAAACAAGCAAAATATCTATTTGAATAAACTATATAACAGTGTCTGATAAGTCAAAAATTTAGTTTTTGAGTGTTTTGAGTTATTAATTTTGACCCTTTTGAGCTTTGCTTTCTAACCTTTGTGCCCCCCCCCCTTGAAAAATGTTTAAAGCTACGGGCCGGGTATGTTAAAAGAATTGAGTCTTTGCCAATAACTTAGGCACCTGATGGCGTAAACCTTTGATATATCAAACTTAGATTGTTTTGTCTAAAAACATTCATAGTTTGAAATATCTAAGGTTTACTACTTTGGGTTGCAAAGATATAGGGACTATATAGAAAATCAGAGATTGTGACAAAGACTCAATTCCTTTACGGGTTTAGGTTAAATCTGTCTTTCTCCTCGATCTACAATAATTTTTTCTTGAATTTGTTAAATTTACGAAATAATGAATTTTTGGAGACAACTTTTTGTAATTCTGAGCATCTATAAACCTTCCCTGAATGTGATGTTCCACAAAAAATTGAGCCCGATTGGTTCAGACGTTTATCGGTTTCAAGCAAACAAATAGAAAGACAAGCAAAGTATGTATATATTTATAGAAGTGTACATTTCAAAATTTGGTGGGGGGGGGGGGTGTCCAGAACTCGGTAACTGACTAGAATACTACTCAGAGATTAAAGGGAGTGTTTGCGAAAAACGAAAGGGGAATAGGCTAATATCGAAATGAATTCGATATCGATCGCTAAATTTTACTTTTATCTGTTGCGTATGTAAAGAGAAACCAAGTAAAAAACTTTTATTCCCGGCAAATCCACGAAGTTGCATCATTCGTATATATTATATAACTTATTATAATTTCAAAAGTAAAATGTTGTAATTTTAAAGTTGGGGTGAATTGGTCAAGTTCACAAGTTCAATACAAGAGGGGTGAACAATGGGCTTATTAACTACTGTTACCACATATATATACAATATGCATACAGGTCAATGTGCGGATGGGGGGGGGAGGGTCCTACTAAACATGACCTTTTCTAAAGTTATTATAATAAAATTAATATCAATTTTTTAACAAATAGTGTATTAAAAAAATGATTCTCTTTGAAATTTTGCATAACTTTGTTGTTTCGGACAAGAGTGATTTTTTTTCATTATTGATTGATTTTTATTTCATAGATTGAATTCTAAACGAAATTCTTGAATTCTCCAAATTCAGCAACGCGGACCACATTTAAAATGCCATACATTAGTTATTAAAGGGAGTGTTCGCGAAAATTGAAAGGGGGTATAGGCTTACGGTGAAAAATAATCGCTTTTAATCGCTACTAATCTTGCTTCAATCTGTTGGGTCTACATGGAGAAAATTGTTAAAAACGACTTATGCTGAAGAACTTAGTGTCCATAAAATTCAGAAAGTTTCAATATACGACTCGGCCGGATCGCAAACAAATCAATTTAATTTCAAACAAATCATTCAGATATTACAACCTATAGTCATCGATTATTTTTCGACGCATTCATATTTAGTTAATATTTCATAATATATTTTAATCGTTTTGTATACAATGCACTTAAAAAGCCGAAATAGTTGGCCGCCAGATTATTTTTCGTCGTGAGCCTATTCTCCCTTTCATTTTTCGCGAACTCTCCCTTTAATCACAAAAGCGGGTTCTCTAATGAATTAGAAATTAGAAGGTTTTACTTTTTTATTTAAAACCTATTTATTTTCGATACCCCTTTCCTCTGCAGTTTCTTGATTTTTTTTCAATGGGTGCACTAAAAAAATAAGTACGACGTTTATGAACCAATTTCTGATTTCTCTACAATAGAAGATATAGTTTATTATATTTTAAACAAAGCTCGTTTGCAAACACGGCTTTCTTGTGTTAGTGGGGGATTGGTGTGGGGGGAGGCGGAAGACATCCTGTAAAATTGGGGGGGGGGGGACGTACCCCTTGAAACAATTTCGCCCACGCCCAATTTAGGACGAAATAGTTTGATTACTCCCTCCCATCCTCCCCCGGAAAAGTTCAAAAGCTTGTTTGCTGCATTACATAACTACCCCTTTCACTCAAAACCGGTGTGATTTGAATTTTTGAGCTTGCGGTCCTAGCTTGGACTGTACCGTCTATTTACAATTACTAAAGCTTCAGACCTGTGTGCTGTACAGTGTACAGACAACTTTTTCAAGAAACTCTTTTGTATATTTCTAACAAGTCCTTAAATTTGCTTCTGAAAATTCATAAAGATAAAAAAGTCAGCATGGCATGACATAAATACGGAGAAAATAATTTTGAAACAATTTATCTTTTATTAAATTGAGTCCGAAAAGATTAACAAATATATTATATATATATATATTTCATGGTATTAACAATATCTTTAACATATCAAAATGACTTATTGAGATGCGAGTTAGGTTCAGCGATTGATAATCGCGACTCGGAGACCCTGGCCCGGGCTCGAAGTCTTGGCTCCACATCCAGTTTTTCACTTGGGTCTTTTGACGTTTCACCCACTTTACTTAGCAGTTTCGAACCTTTCGATTCGCTTTTAATATTATCACTCGAGTCACTACTCGAGTATTTATAATCTGCAGGGAAAAGATTAAGCGACTCGAAACTCAGGGTTCGAATTAACCTTTCGCAGTCGAGTTCGTCCGATTCGGAATCTCGAATATCATAATATCCCGAATCCATCCTTGAAAGCGTCCGGTCGTCCGGACTCTCTTCTCCTAAACTCGTCCACTCAGCCGGGGTGGTCCTAATGTCCTGTAGGACGGAAACTGCAGTGAGAAGTTTGTCCTGTTCTGTTCGATCCTCCACCCCGAGGTAAATAAGATCCTTTCTATTCATTCTCTTTAGCTTACACAAACTATCCCAACCGTTTAATATCAATCTAAAACAAAAATTGAATAAATTTTTAGCTTTTAAGCAGACGGAGTTCTTACAGAGATTGTAGGTGGAATTTCAAGTGCAAAAACGGTAAAGATCAATTCACAAAAGCCCCCTATAAAAGCTTTGTCTGATCAAGTGTGAATTATATATAAATTTATATATTTTTTATAATTTTAAAAACTGATTATTTTCCATTGTGGTTTCTCTACAAAAGTGACTTGCACATTTTTACTAAAGGTGCACGAAAACATATAGAAATTATCATGATTAATTAAACACTTTTAAATCTGAAAAACGACAATAATTTTAATAATTTTAAAAACATTGATGAGATAAGGTTTCAAGGGTGCCGTTGTGAGTCAGACACTACTGCCAACTTTTACAAAGAGTGGCTTTATATTGTACTTATAGTCCTTTTAAAGGGACCTATTTGAAAATGAGCAAAGAAAGTTTGATCTTTCAAACACTCTGATAGAAGCAAAAATAAATAACAAAATATAATAAAAGGAATTGAGTCTTTGTAACAAAATCAAATATTTAAACCAAAATATCTTTAGAACCCGTTGTTGTAAACCTTTGATATTTCAAACTCTGATTATTTGATTTAACAGAATTCATAGTTTGAAATATCTAAGGTCTACAACATTTGGTTCCAAAGATATTGTGATTAGAAAATCAGGGTTTGTTGCAAAGACTCAATTCCTTTGTTTCTGAATTTATTAAAATCTATCAAACAAGGATTGATTTCAATAAGATGCATTTAACTTTTAGATAAAATACGGAAAATCTAATCAATAGGGCCATAATAAATCAGAAGAAAAAACTAAATATTTAATTTTATGCTTGAATCATTTTCGTGAAAATATTTTTTTTTCATTTTATTTTCATCAATTTTGATTCATGTTCATTATTCATTAAAAATGGGTTCATTCATTTATTCATTCATTCATTTATTTAAGTCAGACAATAAGTTATTTACAAGTTATACTCATAAAGCATATTGTTTTTGTTCATACCAGAAACTTGCAGTACTCTTTTTATGCAAGGAAAGATTTGAGGGTTTATGGCGTACTAAACAACCTTGCATTTACACTTTATAAAAAAATTAGTGGCATGTATGATTCATAACGATACCCATCAAATCTTTGACTCGACAAAAATCATGGAGTTATCCCAGTTTTCCTATTTTAAAATTTATTAATTTCGATTGTGGTTCTCAAAAATAACTTGATTTATGCAACAGGAGACAGAGAGAAGAACTTAGAATTTAACAGTTTTTCCGAGAGAAAACCTGATTGTTGCTCATTTAAGGGTTTACACTATCTCTGCAACCTGATGGCACGAACCTTTAATGTTTAAAAACCTAGACTTTTTCATCTGCAGGCAGAATTCAAAGTTTGAAATATCCAAGGTTTACACCATCAGGATGTAAAGATATAATATATCCAAACTAAAGCTTGTGATAAATAATCAAATCATCTATAGGTTGATAAAATTACCTTGAGGTCAAGTGCGCGAGGTCCAGGCTGCAGAGGAGACCGGTCAGCGTGTGTTCAGTAATTTGGAGGTTTGGTTCGGGCAAAACCTCCAGCTCTTCCACGTTAATAAACTTGAAGGTTCCTGTCCGTCCTTTATTATCCCCTAACCATATACCACTAGGGTTCCGACTTATTATCTGTATCAAGTCTCCAGCCTAAAATATTATTAATTAAAGGGACTGTACGCGTGGACAGAACAGGACAGATCTGTATTTGATTGCTTGTTGATTTTCTAGAAAAAGTACACCTTATTCATTCATCGATACATTATCCTTCCTTTCATCAACAGGCGTATTCCGAGGGGGGGGGGCTATGGGGGCTCAGCCCCCCCTTCCCACTAAAGCTATATTTCAAATGATCCTACATGTAAAGATGGCAATACCTGATTTACAATGGTATTATCGAAACCTTTATCTGATCATTATTAATGTGGAATGTCGAATATATAATTCATAATTCATGCTTGACCAGACAAAGTTTTAAGGGTAGCAATGTGAATCAGTCATTGCCATCTTTGCATAGAGAGTCTTTGCATCGTTTTAACCCAGTACAGTAGACCTTGTATATCAGAGGGACTTATTGTGCTTGTTTCAATGTGCGTTGTATTTTTTTATATTGTACACTTTATGTATTGTACTAGGTGTACAGAAGCCCTTGTATATAGTAGGGACTAGAGGTGTACAGTAGCCCTTGTATTCCTTTTAGCCTGTACAGTATTCCTTGTATATAGTAGGGTCTATAGGTGTACAGAAGCCCTTATATTGTTTTTAGCCTGTACAGTATTCCTTGTATATAGTAGGGTCTATAGGTGTACAGAAGCCCTTATATTGCTTTTAGTCTGTACAGTATTCCTTGTATATAGTAAGGACTAGAGGTGTACAGTAGCCCTTGTATTACTTTTAGCCTGTAAAGTATTCCTTGTATATAGTAAGGACTAGAGATGTACAGAAGCCCTAGTATAGTTTTTAGTCTGTACAGTATTCCTTGTATATAGTAAGGTGTAGAGGTGTACAGTAGTCCGTGTATTCCTTTTAGCCTGTACAGTATTCCTTGTATATAGTAAGGACTAGATATGTACAGAAGCCCTAGTATTGCTTTTAGTCTGCACAGTATTTCTTGTTTAAAATAGGGACTAAAAGTGTACAGAAGCCCTTTTATTGCCTTTAGCTTGTCCAGTATTCCTTGTATATAGTAAGGACTAGAGGTGTACAGAAGTTCTTGTATTGTTTTTAGCTTGTGCAGTAGTTCTTGTATAACGCAGGGACTAGAAGTGTTCAGAGATCTTTAGCCTTTGTATTATCTTCTAAGTTCTGTATCGGAAGGACTTTAAGTATACAGCAGTCCTTGTACTTCGAACTACTAGAGGTGTACATAAGTCGTTGTTTTAATTTTACCTTGTACGGAAGTCCTTGTGTGTCGTACGGACTAGGTGTACAGTCCACTTTTGCCCGGGCACAACCGCAGTACGGTCCATTGTACGCTTTTTTCTTCTCTTGCAGACGCCGGGACCTGGACAGTGTACAGTGTACAAATTTAAATATCACATATAAACATGATGATGATTAGAAATTCTCAGATATGAATACAGTGAGAACCAGCATATTAGGAAGACGACTTGAAAGTCATGATTTCAAAAAGTCCAACCATAGATTAATTAAAATAACAGAGAGGACAATAGATGTCGTCCCTTCAAGATTTGTGTTTAGTTTTGCTCGCAATAACCCTGAGGCAGACGCTTAAAGGAGATACGCGCATGCTGCCTAAAATTACAAGACAGACGTAGAGCCTGTTCTACGCTGACTGCGCGTAACTCCTTTGGACTTCAGCCTCAGGGTTATTGTGAACGAAAAACCCCTAAATCTTGAAAAGACGACATATCTAGTCTCCTATCAGTTATTTTTATTAATCTATGAGTCCAACGAACATGAGATACAGCATTTGTGCAGTGTAAACACATCCGTTTTCGCTTAATAAGTGATTTTTCAGTTACTAGTAAAACATTTTCTTTTTAAAAACATGGAATTGATTCTGGCTGTTTTGGTACAACTTCAACTACTTGGTACAACAGATTTGTTTCCTTTATTTTACCAATAATTACGCTGATAATGGGATTCTATGTCGGCTTTTAAATTGAAAAAAAACAGCATTTTTCATCATTTTATTTTTCAAAAATTTATTTTTACCTGCGGAGTGTCGAATTAATCTGAAAATATTCTTCGTCAAATTCGGCGGCCGGAGCCGGGAGTGCTACTTCCGGTTTACGCCGCTTTAATATCCGGTCACATGATTTGCTCCTAAAAAAAATCTTTAAAAACGAAACTTTTTTCTTCAACAGATCATACAAATTGATAACTTTAAAATGGTGGATATCGAGATCAATGCGCGCTTGATCCTCCTTTTTTTTCTTAATATCCAGAAAGTATAAAAATTTCAACCAAGCAGAGTCGCGTTTAAAAGCCGGGAAATTTGAAATTTTGCGCACCATTTAAAATTACTAAACAGAAACTGTAGGGTCTCTCTAATTTTGAAAACCCGGTTTTTGATTTTTCTTAACTATATCCAAAAAAGAGTGGATTAAGCAAGAAATTTAAAGTGTCCACATTGAAATGGATATTCGGATTAAGCAGGATCGGAATTACAGGTATCTCATTAAAAAGTTCCCAGCTCTGATCACCTAATTTTACTAGTACACTCTTTTTGTAAACAAAAATCAATTCTTAATCTTTATTCAAAGTTCAAACTAAATTGTAAAAACCATTTTCTTAAATCAGATTCTTGTCACACGTTAACATTGGGTTCAATATTCATTTAGAAATCAATAATTAAGTTCAAAGATTATGCATATACAGTGAGAACCAGAAAACTGTGAGAGACGACATTAAAGCAATACTTGAGTGTTTCTGATGTTGTTACAAAGAAAATAGTTTTACTAGACACTAATCACTTATTAAGTAAAATTGGTCTGTTGACACTACACAATATTATTATTATTATTATTATCATTATTACCTTGGCTGAAGCATTAAAGAAAGACGTTCTCTGAGACGATCTGTTCTCTCTTCAAGGGCGATTTTACCATCTCGTATGGACGAAATACTCACACCGGACGATATTTCAGAGTCCGAGTGACGAAAAAGTGACGAGTATGATTTACTTTTTTGAGAAACCTAAAAAAAGTAGAAGTAAAAAATTTATCATTTTGATCATGCTGAAATCAATAAACAGAAAAGAACTGAGTTTTGCCACAAAAGCAAAAATCTGTAAAGGTTCCAACATTTAAAAACTGCATTCTGTAAAAGTTTTCTTTTATGAAGCTGCACACAACTTCTTTTTTTCCTCAAAGAGAAAATATGAGGAAAAAATTAACCAATGATAGTCTTTGGTTCGTTTTTTTGCATATATCTTCTCAGAGGGCTAAAATTTTACAAGTTGTAAGGAACACAAATGTTTAGAATTCTTTTTTTTAATTTGTAAAGCTTCTCAGATAATTGTGGAATGTTTAAAAGTCCAGGATCTTTTTTGTTTCGTTTTGAAAACGAAACAAGCTATTTGCAGTGCACATCATTAGAGTACAGTACAGTCCAGTATAGTATAATACAGTAAAGTAAAGTACAGTAAAGTACAGTACAATACAGTACAGTACAGTACAGTACAGTACAGTACAGTACAGAACCCGTAGTTCCTGTAGTTTCGATTTTACCAAAACATTTTTTTTATAGCTCTTTAGAAAGATAAGCTATGATTTAAAACATGTATAAGATTCTATTGTAACATAAACTTAAAAATACAATTAATAAAAGAAATTAGTTTCTTTTTCCAGCAGTCAAGTATTTGAGTTCTTCGGTTAACCACAGAAATGCGCAATGGCAGCGCGGTGTGCTAGGGGTTAAGCGCGCGCAATTGTAATTATGTCAATTAAAAGATTGAAATGGATTAGAGTAGTTAAACGTTACGTAAATACAATCTGTTTAACTTTCTCTAGTTCTTAATCGGTTCATTCGCCTTTTAAAAATAAACTGATTACACACATTTAAAGTTAATCTCATCAGTCAAAGATGCCCAAGAGGGTCATATTTGAATGAAAATTAATTTCTTGGAAATTTCAATTTTACCAATTCTAATATCTTATTGGAATATGGAAATGTTTATAAAATGAATACGTTGTTTTCAAGAAACTCGAGGTTTCGCAGAATTACTGAACCACATTTTTTTCAAAAACCCTATGGCATATACAGCGGGACCCATAAAACTTTGGCATAGGAAGACGAAATTTTAGCAATATTTTGTGTTTTGGTTGTTTTCATAGTTTTGTCAGTATCTTGAAGATTAACTGTTATTTGAAATGGGTCTGTTTGTGTAATACTGCATGTAAATGAAAATGGTCTGTGTTTGTGTTCATTGCACTATTTAAAATTATAACTTTAGTGTATAATAATCTTCCTTCTGTTCTACAGCTTAAACAGACTGTGAGCGTGATCTAACCCTCCAATTATCTCATGTAAAGAGGGCAGTGTCTAATTCACAATGATACCCTTGAAACCTTTATAATAATAATAATAATATAAAACTGTATTAGAAAATAAACAATTATTAATACTATATGATAAACATTAATACCTAATTCATACTTGATCAGACAAAGCATAGAGGTAACTTTGTGAATCGGACATTGCCATCTTTTCATTGAGGGTCACTTGAAATAACGCTTACAGACCCTTTAAAAGTTTAAATTATACCTGTGAATATTGTGATTCAAGTGACAACTCGGACATTTTTCTTTCTACACAAACCTCCAGCTCCGATCTCTCCAATTGATCTGACCTCCTGCTCCTCCGGCCTAATTGCTCTGACCTCCGGGAGACGTCCTGAAACCTTTTAGGTATCTTGTCCCCCATATATTTGACCCTGCCCCTCACCCCCTCCCACC
>NW_019396069.1:119549-136398 GCF_000591075.1 Eurytemora carolleeae | reverse complement strand
CTCTTAATATGTCATGCCCCCCTCCTCCTCTTAATATGTTATGCACCCCCTCCTCCTCTTAATATGTCATGCACCCCCCTCTCCTCCTCTTAATATGCCATGCCCCCTTTCGTGTAAATTACAGACGGCTATCATTAGTAGGAGACAAGACCCTACTTATGAATTTAAAGAATTTTGAAAATTCTAATTTTAACAGAAGTTTGTAGATAAAAGTTCTCCAATACATACTTTTGCATAAAAAGAGGAAAAATTTACTCGCCTAAACATAAATCATTAATATTTAAAATTTCATAAAATGAAAAAGTTCCATTTTGAATAATGCAAAATATTAAGTCACTTGATTTAAGATTTAATACCTGGTGCTACAGTGAGAACCTAAAACTCTGAAATAAGAAGACGACTTTAGATAGTTCAATGAATATGAGACACAGCAATTGTGCAGTGTAACACAGACCCTTCTTAAACGAGCTACTATAGTAAAACTATTTGCTTTATATTGAAAAAATGTTTTCTACCTATTTTAGAGTTTTCTGGTCCTAAAAGACGAAAAATAAGTTTTAAAATCTAAACAAAATTTCGAAGAAATAAAAGATTTTTGGAAAAATTATCGAACCATTTCGCACTTGGTAAAATTTGAAAGCAATGTGAAAGATTAGGTTGTCTTTCTTAATCATAAGAATTAAATATTGCGTATATTGGGTTTTATAAAGTTAAAATCCGAAAACATTGTTTGACGTTTGAATTTAGTAAAAGTACACTAAAACAAAAAATTTAGTTCCACTGTCAAGTTTGTTTTCCAAGTTTAAAAACAAGTTTATTTGCGATTGAAGTTAACTTAACAAGGTTTACAGGTGTCACTGTCTTCTGACCGACACAATATTTAGTTTTCAGGGAAAATTAGACAATATATATTCAATGCAATACTAAGCTTAAAAAACAAACAATCGACACAATGAAGGGACCAGAGTTTACTTCTTTTAAAATTCAAAAAATATTCCAAAACATAAAAAAATATAAGATTACTTAAAGTGAAAAATTACGGATTTTATATAAATATTAGCTTGGGAACCCAGCTTTGCCTTGAAATAAAGTTTTTATATAAGTCAACCTGTGGCCGAATTTAAAGAATTTGAGCGGCGGTTTAAATTTAAGCTGCTGTTTAAATATGGTTGGTTCCACTTAAAATTGTATCAAATATTTCAAGATTTAAGTCGGCGCTTAATTTAAACCGGGTTTTGGCAGATTTAAATAAGGGAAAAGGGAAAAAACCACACAAAAAAATTTCAGAATAGTAAAAATAAACTCGGGGGGACCTTGAAGTTGAACTTTTTTGGGCACTAAAACACTCCATTATATACTACTAAATCCAAAAAATTTCTTTGCACCCCCCGCCACAGCAAACTTTTTTGAAGTTGGTAAAATATACCTTTCATTAAGTTGTGGATTTGGGGAAAAAATGATTCTGAAAGGTAGGGGAGTCTCACAACTAATATACACCCCTGGGTCATTACTGTACAGCGTAAAACTTGCCCTAGCTTCCTGAAAGTGAGTTTAAATGAACCAGTTTTTAAAGTGAATCGGTGATGGAATTCTTCAAAATCGATTTCACGATGACAATCCTTGCAAATCAGAAATAATATTGTCCGAGGAGAAATCTGAGAGAAAATGCATGGTTCAAAGACTCCTGCTACACACCGGATACTGGATCCACTCTCATCATGAGACGCAAACTTTAGAACTTGAAAATCCACGAAACCAAGTTTTAAGTTTTCGACACCCATTATATAAGTTGTAATATACGGAAAATGTCTGCTACATTTAGTGCAAACTCCGGGATATTGTATTACATCCGTCTAACGTTAATTCTGTCCTACGATACTTAGGACCTACCCGCACGTGGGTTTTCAGCAGCTTCAAGGTGCTGTTGGTTCGATGTACTGTATGTCCAAAACACACTTCATTAAAAAAGTTAGTGTTTCCGAACTACTGTGTCGGTTGTACAGCTTTCTTAAGTCATGCATGTTGCACTCTTCTGTAGGTCGAGGATGCACAATATTTGTAAGTCGGCTGTCGGATGCACAGCATTAGTAAGGTCGGATACACAACTTTAGTAGGTCGGATGCAAAACTTTCGTAGGTCGGATACACAACTTTAGTAGGTCGGATTCACAACTTTAGTAGGTCGGATGCAAAACTTTAGTAGGTCGGATACACAACTTTAGTAGGTCGGATTCACAACTTTAGTAGGTCGGATGCAAAACTTTAGTAGGTCGGATACACAACTTTAGTAGGTCGGATTCACAACTTTAGTAGGTCGGATGCAAAACTTTAGTAGGTCGGATACACAACTTTAGTAGGTCGGATTCACAACTTTAGTAGGTCGGATGCAAAACTTTAGTAGGTCGGATACACAACTTTAGTAGGTCGGATGCAAAACTTTAGTAGGCCAGATTCACAACTTTAGTAGGTCGGATGCACAACTTTTGTAGGTCGGATGCACAAAAAAAGTAGTGTATCCGACCTACTGTAGGTCGGTTGCACAGCTTTCTTAAGTTGGTTGCAACCAATTTTTTTTTGTAGGTCTAACGCACAATAAATGTCTTAACCTAACATAACCCAAAATATCGGCTATAGCTCTGTCATTTTGATAAAAGTGGCAGCAGCGCTCGGCCCCCTAGCCTGTCCTGGCTGCAGTGCTCGGCCCAGAAATGGTCTTAACCTAACCTTACCCCACATAATGTCTATCACTTGGTCATTTTGATAAATGTGGCCGCAGCACTCGGCTCCCTAGCCTGTCCTAGCCGCAGCACTTACAATTTAAACTTTATTTTATTAATAATGTGAAAGTTATGGCAGATTTTGGTAAGTGTTTAATCATGATCATTTCCCTGCGTTGTTCCTGCAGGAGAAATGCGCAGGTCACTTTTGTAGAAAAGCCACAATTGAAGGTGTAAAAAAATAGAAATTTATATATATTTCCTTCTTGATCAGACAAAGCTTTTAACGGTACCAGTGTAAATCGGACATACCACTAAATTAATTACTCAGAGTGACTCAAAATTATGAGACGTTTTGTCCCTTTAAAAGACCAACCTATCACTTAAAACCGTACACAAAAAATACTAGGCAGAGTTTTTTTAAAGTTTTTTTTTAAAATTTCCGGCTCTCGGAGATAAAATAAGTCAACTATAACAAATTTACTTTTGGAAAGATATATATCTATTTATACAACTGCTTTAATTGCTAATTTAAGTTTTCTTTCATTTTTGAAAAAAAACACATTTTATATGAAAAATATTTCAATATTTAAACCGTGAAAAAAACAAGTGCCTAACTCCTAAGCAAAACTATTTTTCGAAATGAATGTAGAAAACAAAAAACATTTAATACAACATGCAGTGAACATTCAGAAATGTCTCTAAGGAGATTCTAATTTAAACTTCTTGCAAACTTGCAATTGAAATATCCCTTAAACTTGTTAGAACATTTTTTTAGAAATAGTTCAGTTTCAAATTAAAACGTTCTTGCCAAAATTTATAATAAATGTTATACACACAAGAGAGAATACCAATACTTTCTGGCTCACTGTATCTTGTTTTAAATTCACCCATTATTAAAAAATTACACATATGTTATACGTAAAGTAGTAAACTCCATAATTTGTAAACCTAAACATACCTATATATGTACATATATTATATTATAACTTTAACTGTACCCTAACTATACTCATTAATTTAACTACAAATTTATCTCTGAACAGAATATGGACCATAAAACCCAAAATATAGATCAGTTGGACATAAACCTTGCTTAATTACGTGTAGGCACGTACTATTTCTCCTGTAGAGAGCAGTGAGTTCGAGAGCGAGTTGTATTGAACGATACATACTGAGAATACATAGAGTGTCATATCTGATAAGTATTATTGGAGAATATAGAGTTCGAGAGTGTGTTGTATCTGGATTGATACAGACTTAAAAGAACTATTGGAGTAAGGCATTTGTTACGCACATTTAAAATGATCATGCTATTTTGTTCACTGTGAGTTGTCATCTGTATATGTAAAACATGTTAATCTCAAACCGACCGATTTGCCTCTGATTTTAAGAATTCTAAGTCTATTGTGTTGAAAGATTGTTAAATAAAGATAGAAAGATACTTTCTTAAGTTGGTGCTAGTTTCCTATTTAAAGGAAGAGATAGATAACACCTCCTTATACTGCTCCCTCCTCCTCTTAATANCCTTGCAGCTTCTCTAGCAATACTGGTAGGACTTTGTGACCTTGCAGCTTCTCTAGCAATACTGGTAGGACTTTGTGACCTTTCAGCTTCTCTAGTTTTGGTTTTACGCATAAAAAGAAATTATTCCGGTTACACAAATACAATCTTTTATATATTGAGAAAATGAAATTCTTTATTTCAGATTTACTATTACAAGATGTCTGACTTGGAGAATATGATATAGACGATAATTAAATATTAAAAATGAAATTTGTGTTTTGAATAAGAGGATTTAAGATTTCAATCTTATATTAACTTTACTTCATTCATGAGCTATAATATGTTAGAACATTTTATTTACTGTTATCCTATTTTGATTATAGGCTAATAAGTAAAAAAACTTTCATTTTTTTCAACTTTTATTTTGAAGATGTGCATTTTGTGAATAAGTTGAGAGATTTCCAAGAATTTTTCAAATTCTAAAATTGAAAAATATTTACATGTGTCTACTTATCTTAATAATTAAAAAACCGTCGATCATGCAATCTACTCTATACACACAAAGGAATTGAGTCTTTGCTACAAACTCAAATTTTCTATTTCCTTTATCTTTGATATTTGATATTTAAGACTTAGATTATTTGATATAACATAATTTATATTTTTGCATTGCATTATGAAAATCAAAGTTTGTGACTAAGACTTGTAATATAGTAATAAACCCCATGTTTTGGAAACGTGAATCTAAAAATGTATGTATATATATAACGTTATAACCAACTGAACATAAGACCGGTCAGTTTTAACGTTATCGGTACCCTATGCTCAAATATAGTTTAGTTGACTATGAACCACTGTTTTATTACGGTCAGAGACATATTGCTTTAGTGGAGACTATAGAGTTCTATCTCTTATGTGTGTCCATAAATACATACTTTAGAGTTCGAGAGCAAGTTTTATCTGGATTGATATATACTTAAGAATACAAAAATAGTTGTATCTGGATTGATACAGACTTTTATTGGAGATTGGCATTGGTTACATAGCTTCGGAACCTATCTTGGTAACCCAGCTTGGAATCCCAGCTTGTGAACCCCGGCAACTATATTTTCCCTATAACAATCGAAAACTCAATTTAGAATGTAGAAATAAAAGGTTCTGAAGAGTTCGCCCATTAAAATTTGATGCAAATCGGTGAAGGGGCTTATAAGTTATGATCGTTCATACAAAGCAACACACAAACACCAAGACAAACAGACAAACAGTGATTAAATTATTACATTAAAGATAGAAGGTAAACTGTGCACAAATGTGCTTTACAAAATCAAATACATAAATAAAGTTTAGGGGATTTTTTCTTATTGAAAACGAATTTCACTCCGACTTCTACTGATCTGATCAGATTAATGGACTTGTAGATGATTTAAAGAGACCTATTCTTTACTATTTACTATTTACTATTCGGTACCCTGAGAAGCTTTCAAGTCATTTAAGTATTTCTGTTTGAAAATCAATTATTTTCGATAGAAGCTTTTCTATGAAAATAACTTGCGGAAAAATGTTACATAAACAATGTAGAAAATTGTTAGAATTTTACACTTTTCAAGTTAGAAAAATATCAACATTTAACATTTAACATAGGTTAAATATACAGCTGAAATTTATGGGTGAAATATAAAGGTGAAATATGTAGGTGAAATATAAAGGTGAAATATATAGGTGAAATATATAGGTGAAATATATTTGAAATATATAGGTGAAATATAGGTGAAATATATACAGGTGAAATATATTTGAAATATATAGGTGAAATATATTTGAAATATATAGGTGAAATATGTAGGTGACATTTATAGATGAAATATATAGGTGAAATATATAGGTGAAATTTATAGGTGAAATATATAGGTGAAATAAATAGGTGAAATATATAGGTGAAATATATTTGAAATATATAGGTGAAATATATAGGTGACATTTATAGATGAAATATATAGGTGAAATATATAGGTGAAATATATAGGTGACATTTAAAGGTGAAATATATATGGTGAAATATATAGGTGAAATATATAGGTGACATTTATAGGTGAAATATATAGGTGAAATATATAGATGAAATATATAGGTGAAATTTATGGGTGAAATATAAAGATGAAATATATAGGTGAAATATAAAGGTGAAATATATAGGTGAAATATATAGGAAAAATATACAGGTGAAATATATAGGTGAAATATATACAGGTGAAATATATTTGAAATATATAGGTGAAATATAGGTGAAATATATACAGGTGAAATATATTTGAAATATATAGGTGAAATATATAGGTGACATTTATAGATGAAATATATAGGTGAAATATATAGGTGAAATATATAGGTGAATTATATAGGTGAAATATATAGATGAAGATTATAGGTGAAATATATAGTTGAAATATATAGGAGAAATATATAGGTGAAATATATAGTTGAAATATATAGTTGAAATATATAGGAGAAATATATAGATGAAATATATAGGTGAAATATATAGGTGAAATTTATAGGTGAAATATATAGATGAAATATAGGTAAGATTTATAGGTGAAACATATATGGTGAAATATAAAGGTGAAATATATATAGGTGAAATATATAGGTGAAACATATAGGTGACATTTATAGGTAAAATATATAGGTGAAATATGTAGGTGAAATATATATGTAAAATATAAAGGTGAAATATATATGTAAAATATAAAGGTGAAATATATATGTATATATGTAAAGGTGAAAATTGAAGATTAAGGGGGTAGAGGGGGCCGAAGGGTGCTATAAAATTTATGGTGACAGTTTACATAAAACCATATAAACATCTGATTTCGCTGGAGATTGTTTAAAACATAATAAAGATNTGAATGGAAAATAGTGAAGGAGGAAAGAATAAAGGGGTGAGAGGGCCCCCCCCCCTCTCACAGAAATACAGAAATAATAGTGAAAGTTTCAGAGTTCCTTTCAAGATTTCCGTTTGTTTGTTAATTCAGGCAGTTTACAGGTCTAGCTGCTTCCTGCAGGCAGTGTTTGTTTATGCTTTGGATTAAGGAGTAGGGCTGCAGGTACATTCTTATTTTATACTAGGTTGGGAACCCGGCGTTGCCCAGTTTATATTATAAACCATAGTTATGGTTGCTCCCGCTGTTTACACACGCTCAAATAGATTATAGTACAATAGATGGCAACGTAGAATTTGTACACTCTCAGAACAGCTATATTCTGTCGTCACAAGTGTCAATTCAGTAGTGTGTCCGACAAAATTATCAATAATAGTGATAATTTTAGAATGAAGTGCTTTTCTTACAGTAAAATAAGTGCAATTTTAGTGTTCTTTAGTTTCTGTTTTTACACTTTTTTATTTAATCTTGGAAAATATGTCAACTAATTTGAGAAAATTTCGTTTTCCTTGTTATATTTGACACTGGTGATGTAGTGTATAATTGGTTAATTTCTCTGTTGCCACCTATTGTACTTGATAATCTTAAACTACGATTTAAAGCAAAATTGTCTGGCTTTGCCTATACAAAAGTCTTAAAAATGTAGTTTATGTCACCTTTGGGGACTCAAAGAAGTTAGTAGTAAGATTTTGATTCTATTAAAGACCACCGGAGGGATTTCATTTTCACTGGAGGGGCCTGAAAAGTCACTTTTTTTTAATTTGAAACTTTACGCATGGTGATTTACAATCCACTGAGGGATTCAGATATCTTTCTAGCAGGTTTATAATTCCACTGGAGGGATTCAGATATCCTTCTTAGGGAAATTATTAACACAGTGCGTCAGAATATGGCCTCGTCTACATCTATCTTTTCTTTGCAGCTGGCAGAGTGTAAACTAAACTGGTCTCGTAGTGCATGATGTGCATTGTGCACACCCATTAGTATTCTAATCCAAGGTTTACAGAGTTACCGTCTCTCTATTTCGCGAAAATTTCGCATTTTTTCGCGAAACAGATTGAAGCGAAATTTTCGCCTTTTTTATTTCGCGAAAATGCGAAATTTTTCGTGAAGCGATTTTTCCTTTTCTCTGGAAACTCAAGGCAAGAGGGAGGGGGAAGAGAATCGTAGAGAAACCCCTCCTTCTCTGCACTATTATTTTCTTTTCTTTTTTCCAAGTGGGATGTACTTCCATGTTATTCTGTTCAGCCACAAGAAACTGGAGAGAGTTGTATAGGAACCTCCATGTTCTGAGCTCCCTTGATGCCTATTGCCTACACATAGAACCTGATTCAATCGACTCGATATTTCCGACGCGTTCGAATACTTAATAACAGCAAACCAGGCTTGTTATTCAGGAGCATATTTAAAACTGCCAGTAGCAAAATCTGGATCCAGCTAGGTAAAAAACCTCCATTCTCCAGGTTAATACAGCGTTAAAAGATTAATGTTTCTTGTAAGTTAATACAGCGTTAAAAGATTAATGTTTCTTGTAGATCCCTTTATTTCTTTCCATTTGTGTGCAGGGGTGTATACCCCTGGCTAAAGTTTTTCTAGTTTCCCATTTTCTCCCTCTCACCCTGTATCTTTTCCTATTGTTTGATCACATTTAAATTTTTAACAATTCCAGGACGTTTTTTTAAAAGAATTATAAACCGTTTGATCCCCGCTTTTTAAATTCACGATCGTGCCAACATTATTAACCCTAACCAGCAAAACAAATCTTTTCCCCAGTTTGCTTGGTTTAGACTTCTAACTCTGAGGACCAAATCAAAGATATCCTTCATTCTCTTTGATGGGAAATGAAATAGGATTTTTGATCTTTATTAAATGATTTTCGATAATTATTGAAAATTTTCGCTAAAATCAGGCCGAGGGGAAAACTACATCGAAATTCGCAAAAATGTTGACAATAATACTAANAAGAATCAGCTTAAGATTAAAATTAAGATTTAATGTATTTCAGGATATATATATATATATATATATATATATCACTCACTCTCTATATGTATATTACAATAGTTAGTTAAAGTTTCTCTAACAATAAGTACTTACATAATTAACTTCAATGTCAAGCTAATTATTTTAACACTATTCATTACAATTGTCTAGAATAATGAAATAACTAACTGATATGTTTAGGTTTGATTTGATCTGCATTATTACTGTTTTTTAATTCTGTATGTTTTCATTTAAAGGGACTGTAGGCGTAATTTTACGTAACCCTGCATGATAAAATGCCCTATTCACAATTAGAGATCCATGTTTATAATATTTAAAGGGACTGTAAAGGAAACATGAAAGGCTGAAACCTAAAACTTCAGGAGTTGGTTATAAGAGATACAGACGGAGAGACGTGATAATGATACTGCACTGCCACTGGTGGAAGTTCTGGTCACGCGATACGGAAGTATTAATTATATTATCAGTTAAATCCAATAAAAATTTAAGTTATCAAATTTATATAATAATAGAAGCAAACCTGAGATTTTCAGGCTCCTCTGGGATATCGTAGTTTTCAGATTAATTACCTATTTGCTGAATATCTGTCCAAATCGTACATACATAAGTTTTTGCTATAATTTTGACACAGTTTTATGTCAATTTCTCGTGACAGGAACATCAGATAGAACTCTGATGAACTGATTTTTTTTAATCGGGCTGTTCCTTTACAAAAAAAGACTTTCTCTACAGGATCACATTTAGGAATTATCCGAATAAAAAACTTTAAATTATATAAATTCGACAATATCGTTCCATTTTATTGACCAGACTCGGGCATTGTCATCTTTGCATGAAGGGTCAGTTGAAAAGTTGAAATTACGCTACCAGTTCCTTTAAATGCTAAACAAAATTTAAACTGTTAATGAATGTCGTCATCGTTGTTCAATTATTTTTCCGCAATAGTACGTCTTAAAAAAGTAAAAATTTTTGTTTGAACAATTTGTGTAAACAAAGATCCAGCATTTTTAAAAATGATTTAGGCTCACTAATTTTACCAATAAAAAATCAACGAAAAATAGGATAGAAAACCTAGCTTCGTGCGAATTTTGTTGATTTTACACAAAGATATCTAGCAATTCATCTATTACAGAATTTTTGAACAAAATCTTAAAAAAGGAGGATATACGGTGAGACCCATAAAACTGTGGAATATGAAGACTTCTGTGGTTTTTGAGAATAGTCAAATGAAAATTATAAACATGGCAATTGTACAGTGTACACACATCACGTACGGACCTATTTCACTTAATAAGTTGATTTTCAAGCTGCTGGTTTATTTCTTTGCAATATAACAACATAATTTTCCTTGAATGTCGTCTTTTACAATGAGATCAAGAACAGTCTGGAATAAAAAGACGACTTTTAGAATTTCATGTTTTGACTCAAGACAATCCAATAAACATTTATAACAGCAATTGTTGAGTTTGAACAGATTCTTCTCACTTAATCAGTGATTAATAAACTCTATTGTAAACCTATATGCATTATGACGGTTTTAAGCTTAAATATTGCGGAAATGTCGTCTGCATATTCCACATTTTTCTGGTTCTCAATGTATTCCGAAGTTTTCTGGGTTTCACTGTATCGAAAGCATTGATTGTGTTGAATAAACTGTTGTGTTGGAGAACCCATCATCTTCATAGGTCCAACAAACCTCTGAAAATATATTAATACAATTAGATTTATAAATTAGACAACGTGTATTTGTCCTTTTCTTCTCTTTTAACATTTTCGTTAAACTGAAGTAAATAGTACGTTAAATTGAAACCTTATATGGATGTTTTCTACCTTATGGATATACCAATGTTTTGAGCTCCAAAATGTAACTGGATCAAATTTTGCATTTTTCATACTTGTGGGTAAAATCAAAACTAGAGAAGCTCTGAGGTCACAAAATCGTACAGTAATAAAATAAAGATAAATTATAACTTTTAAATCGAAAGAACTTATTTAAATAGTTTTATGTCAAGTCATACAGCAGGGCCCAACAAATGGTTTTATATGATAAAACACAACAATACGTGATTATATACAGTAAAACCCTTAATAACGAATACATCGGAAGAATTTATCAAATGTCGTCATGACAATTTTTCAATCTGTTTTATACTATATTACTTAAATTTCAGTAATTGCAAAAATAAATAAATAGCCATGAATATGCGGAAACAGTTTTAATGAGTTCCATATAATCATTTTATTAAAAAACTAAATATCTGCAACATTCCATTATCAGAAAGTGAAGAATACGACATTTGATGAACTCTTTCGATGTATTCGTTATTAAGGGTTTCACTGTACGTTTTACTTTATAATAACATCAAATACACATCAGATTGCTCAATTGTCGTCTTCATATTCCACAAGTTTTATGGGCCCAACTGTATATACCATTCAACAGTTGCCAGTTTTATTAAAATTGCATGTTATTTAAAAATATTTTAGATGTTTACCTAATATTATGATAGAAATTGGTAGAATGGAAAGAAGAAATGTGATTACACAACACTCGCAGAAAAAAACACCATATCGGAACTTAGTCTAAAATAAAAAAAATGTACCAAAAATTATCAGAAAGCTTTGGCAAATAATTTAATGTTCAAATTTAATTTTAAAATCTTTATATATTTTTGACCAGCTACCAAAATCAAAGAGAATATAATGTATGAGTGGAATTTAAAAAAAACCCTATTTATGAATTTTGTCAGTCCCTTTCAGTCTGAAAGGGAGTTCAAAGTGTACAAATCATGTAAATGTTCACAAATTATATGCAGTAGAGTACATTAATACAGTATGTTCCCTAGACTATCCATTTTAATTTCGAATTTTTTTAGGCTGTTAAATAAACTTTATAAAATGAATCAGGTGAATAAAAAACATCATTTGATTTATAGTTATAACGGAAAATCATCGTTTGTAAAGTGAAAGGCATAGTAAGTGAAATGATCATTGGTCAATTATGAAACCAGCCTATTTCATAATTTGCTTTTCTTTCAATATTAATTTTAGATTTTCTATAAAATGATGTTCCAGAGCCCAAAAGGTTATACAAATATGTGAAGTACACCTGCAGTATGGAAATAGTACAACAAAATGGCCGTTTTACACTTTTTTCTACTAAATTCCCCTAAATATATATTCTATTCTCTTTGGCCAAAAACCTTTTATGCTAGAAGTGCAAAATGCAGAAATAAAGCCCCTTTACTTTTAATAACAGCATTTGTATCCTTAGTCCGAATTTAATGAATTTAAGCCGTGTCTAAAATCCACAAAAACCGGTTTCAATTGAGCGCAGCTTAAATCTTGACAAGTTTAATACAAATTTAAGTGGAACCAACAAATTTGAGCTGTGGCTCAAATTTTTTAAGATCGGCCTGTTAACATCTTAGTAAAATGTATGTCCTTGACCTCTTTAATGTTTTAACTGTGTGTCCTTAACCTCTTCAATGTTTTAACTGTGTGTCCTTGACCTCTTCAATCTTCTAACTGTACTTCCTTGACCTCTTCAATGTTCTGACTGTGTGTCCTTGACCTCTTCAATGTTCTGACTGTGTGTCCTTGACCTCTTTAATGTTCTAACTGTATGTCCTTGACCTCTTCAATGTTCTCACTGTGTGTCCTTAACCTCTTCAATGTTCTAACTATATGTCCTTGACCTCTTCAATGTTCTCACTGTGTGTCCTTGACCTCTTCAATGTTCTTACGGTATGTCCTTGACCTCTTTCTTCTCACTGCCCGTCATTGACCTCTTCAATCCTCTCACTGCCTGTCCTTGACCTCTTCAATCTTCTCACTGCCTGTCCTTGACCTCTTCAATATTCTCACTGTATGTCCTTGACCTCTTTAAATTTTTAACTGATGTTCTAGACCTCTTTAATGTTTAAACTGACTGTCTTTGACCTCTTCATTTTTTTTGCTGTTTGCCCTATATCCCTTCAATGTCTAACTGTGTGTTCTGGACTGTATGTTATTGACGTCTTTAATGCTCTATCATTGTGTACATCACCTCTTCAATGGTCTAACTGTATGTCCTTGAATTCTTCAATTTTCTAACTGAATATCCTTGACCTCTGTGATGTTCTAACTGTATGTCCTTGACCTCTGTAATGTTTTAACTGTGTGTTTTTGACCTCTTCTATATTTTCCTTGACGTCCAATGTCAGTAACTCCTCTATCCTCTCCCTCTCCTCCTCCATCTCCTCTAGGCACTTACGTCTAGACAAAGTTCACATTATACTTTAAATTGTAGCACCTATTATTACCCATTAAATTAAGATTTTTACTGTAAGATCTCTTACGCTAATTTTGACGGATTTTGAATTTAAAAATATGAGTATGCCTGAAAGCATTATCATACAAGCTGTCGTCAGGTGATTCATAAATTGATTCTTTAATAAAATTATAAACCTAGGTCTCAGGAATTAAAACTGGAGCCTTAGCTTTTAAATCGCGGGTTCAAAGTAATATTGAAAGGTTTTAAAAAAAGGCAGACCACAATTTGGAAATGCCAGTCCTATAAGGATAATTTTAGTTTTTGTTTCAAGAACCAATAATGTAAAAGTTGATTGACGAATGAATTAATCTTCGGAAGCTTTCTCTCAACTTTTACGATTTGTGGGACACCCTGTACGTTACAAACTTACGGTACAGTGAGAGAAACCTTACTTTACTTTTTTATCATTTGTTCAAATTGTTTGCCCATAGGTAATATAGGGTAAATAGCGGGAACGGTTGTAAAACAGCACTATGAAGATATTCAATATTTATGTCATATTAACAGCACTATGAAGATATTCAATATTTATGTCATATTTATAAATTTCTAAACTTTAACCCTACACAGGCTAGGGGGGGGGGCGTTTTTAATCCTCCCTAGCACCAAAGCTATAAAAGTTATCGATCTACTTTTTTTCAATGAGCTGGACATGAAAAATTGGGCTATGATATGCATTTCTATCCTATATCTATTTTCTAAGGCCTTTTTATAGGGGGGTGCCGCGGGACGCCCCCCCAGTCTATACATAGATTCAGACCCCCAGCCTTCATAGGGTTAAGATGTCGTCATTGTTTGAATCAAACTTTTAAAAACTAATCTAAATTAAAGTCTGAATGAACATCTTTCAGGGGGGGGGGTGCACACTCTATATATACAGGGTGTCTTACGAAACACGACAGTTGGTGAATTGTTTAAAATGTCTTCTTCCATAATTACTTGATTTCAAAGTCAAATATTTTTGAGAAAAAGATGATTTTAGCGAAATGATATGAAAAAAGTCTTTAATATCCAATATAATATACGGAGGAAGACACTCAAAACTATTCAACAACTGTCATGTTTAGTGGGACACCCTGCAGATTCAGACCCCAGTCTTTATAGGTTAAAAATGTCGTCATTGTCCGAATCAAACTTTTTTAATCTAAATTGCAGTCTGAATGAACATTTAGTTGTTCATGATGTATTCTCAGTCTTGTTTTAAAACAAACGGCTAGATTTGTTTTACAATTTTATTTTTTTAAGACTTTTAAAAGGTTTTACGACACTCTGAGAAGGGTCTAACGATTAAAAATTGTATTCTGTAAAAGTTTGCTTATATCAAGCATACACAATTCTTATCCTAGGTGAAAATATGAAGCAAAAACCTACCAAAAACTATTGTTTTAAAAACCTAAAACGATCGTTTTTACCATATATTTTCTTCTAGGGTAACACATTTGCATGTTTGATCAAAGCAAACTTCTACAGAATAAAGAATTTGAAAATGTTGGAACCTTCTCATATGGTCGTAAAACCTTTTAAAAGTGTAAAAACATTAAAAGTTTCTTTAAAACGAATCCCTATTTGTGTCATGAGCTCTGAAAAGTTTTATTACGAAACTATTTGCAGAATGGACAGAAGAAAATATTAAAATATCATAAATAGGAGAAGTTTGAAACCTGTTAATAATCCCAGTATAAATCCAAATGTTTTTATTCATCAAATGGATAGAGATAAATATTCTATTAAGAAACGAGCTTGGAAACACAGCTTCGGCCCAGCTTGGGAACCTAGCTTGGGAACTGAGCTTCGGAACCTATCTTGGAAACTCAGCTTCGGCCCAGCTTGGGCACCTAGCTAGGAAACCAAGCTTCGGAACCCATCTTGGTAACCCAGCTTGAAAACCCCAGCAGCTAAATTTTCCCTATAACAATCGAAAACCTCAATTTAGAATGTGAAATGTAAGGTTCTATAGAGTTCGCCAATTAAAATTTGAGGCAAATCGGTGAAGGGGCTCATGAGTTATTATCGTTCATACAAAGAGACATACAAACACCAAGACAAACAGTGATTACATTATTATATAGATAGAAGGTAAACTGTGCACAAACAGTGGCGTACTCAGGGGGGGGGCAGTAGTCCTCTTGCCCTGGAAATTACAAAAATAAAAGGAAACTAAGTTTAAAAAGTAACACCTGACAATGACAAAATTCACTGTTAATACTAAATTTTAATATACTTTAAACTAAACTATATAGGTGAAATATATGTAAAGGTGAAAATTGAAGATTAAGGGGGTAGAGGGGGCCGAAGGGTGCTATAAAATTTATGGTGACAGTTTACATAAAACCATATAAACATCTGATTTCGCTGGAGATTGTTTAAAACATAATAAAGATCTTGTTCGTCGTGTGTTGTAATTGTTTTATGACAAATAAACAAGAGAAAATGTATTTTTTAGAACATTTTTTCTTTATAAGTAATTCAGATATTTGTTAGTTAACCACGTGGATTTAACGGTTCTGTTAATATTTTTAAAAGCTTTGACTTTCCATCACAATTTGACCCGTTAAAAATAATTTTTTAGCCTTTTTTCTCAAATAAATTTTTGTCGGTATATACGTTTTGAATGAAAAGTATGAATAAAGAATTACGAAAGTTTAAAATATGTTGAATTATAGACCAAAACACGCTTTATTCAAAAAAATAAGCCAAATGCTTCTCACTCTGGTTAGTACAGGGTGTAATGGCTACAAGCACACACAAANTTCCACTGGAGGGATTCAGATATATATCCAGGGGGTTTACAATTCCTGTGGAGGGATTCAGATATATATTCAGGGGGTTTATAATTCCACTGGAGGGATTCAGATATCCATCTAGGGGGTTTATAATTCCACTGGAGGAATTCAGATACCTTTCCAGGGGGGTAAATGAAGCGAAAACGGAGCGGAATTTCGGAAAATATTTTTAGCAAAATGCGAAATGCAAAAATTTCGCGAAAATTCGAAATGAGAAAATATTTTCGCGAAATGCGAAATTTTTGCCAAAATTTGTCGCGAAATTCGAAAGTTTTGTGAAAACCATAAGTTTTATAGCTCAAACAATTAATTGCTCAACAAAAACTTGTGGAATTCTTTGCTCTGATAGCTCAATATTTAAAGTTTTATTATGTCATATAAATAATCATGTATAAAAACAACAAGTAAAAAGTGTAAAAAGTAAAATTTATAACGTATCCTGGAAGTAAAATTATTAAGCAGGGTGAATTTAAAATACTCCGAGTTATTTTGGTTCTTCCCGTAGTAGATTTTATTTTGTGTTTAAGAAGAAAGATCTTAACGGTCGAGAAAGTATTTTCAAGCAAATCTATAAATTGGATAATGA
>NW_019396069.1:118155-119498 GCF_000591075.1 Eurytemora carolleeae | reverse complement strand
TGCAGATTCTCAAAGTAGAGCATAAGAGCTTTACAATGATGTATTATTTGTCATATTTGGCGATCAAACATTGGATTTAGAGGGGGTGGGGGTCAAATTGACACCCCACCCAACGTTCTTGGTTTTCAAGTACCCTAGCAAGAGAAAGCCCGTTATCCGATAGCAACGCCCAGCCTTACTCAGGAGGTTATGCTGGCATGGAACACTGTTTATTCATCTCTCTTGGCTAATAGCCTAATATTTCTCTTTTTCAGGATTGTGGGTATTTTAAGACGTGAGTTCAAGAACCCTTTATCAAGTGAAATACCCATTTTACAACGAAACCCATTAAACCTTTATCTGATTAATAATTTGGAAGGTATATATGGTCGTTTTTTTTAGCGTAGAGGAAATAGTCAGAATTTAACACTTTTTAAGCTAGAAAAAGGCTGATACCTTACAAACCATCGATCAGCTAAAGGTTTAAAGGGTACCATTGGGAATTTGACATGCACCAATTTTTTTATTAAATTTTAAATAGAGGGCCCTTTATAACTTTACAGTAGGGTGTTCGGATTTGTTTTTAATTAATTTTTATGAGGTTTTCATACTAATATGAGTAGGGAAAACATTTTTATCATTTACCGTTACACATTCTTTTTTATGGCCTTCTAAGCAAAACAAATCTTTTTCCCAGTTTGGTTGGTTTAGACTTTTAACTCTGAGGACCAAATCAAAGATATCCTTCATTCTCTTTGATGGGAAATGAAATAGGATTTTTGATCTTTATTAAATGATTTTCGATAATTATTATGTGGATCGAAGGGTGGTAACTCATACATACACTAGAAAAGAAGAATTAAAGGGATTGTAAGAATAATTAACTTTCATTGATAAAATGGATTGTCTGATTCACAACGGCACTCTGATATCAAACTACAGTACACTTTAACTAATTTTTACTAATATTTTCAAAGTGTTAAAGAAAAGATGTAATTAAATTGAATGTATAAAGTGATCCATTATCCATGTTTCCAAATTCTTAATAATATTAAATGAATAAACATTATGCAAATTTAACACTTTTGCAGTTAAACAAAAACACCGATATATTCCTTAAATTGTTGCTTTAATGCAAATTTAAAGGGTACCCCGTTGTGAATCAATATTGCAGCTTATTTGTTACTGTAAGAAAGGATTTCAAAACTTGGACTGCAATATTTTACTGTAAGAAAGGATTTCAAAACTTGGTCTTCAATATTTTACTGTAAAATAGGATTTCAAAGCTTGGTCTGCAATATTTTACTGTAAAATAGGATTTCAAAACTTGGTCTGCAATATTTTACTGTAAAATAGGATTTCAA
>NW_019396069.1:43319-117052 GCF_000591075.1 Eurytemora carolleeae | reverse complement strand
GAAAAAAAAAATTTATTTAAACAAATTTTAACTACACCATTTATATATGTATTTATATCTTTGTGTGTGAATAAATCTTTATAATAAAATATTTTTTTATCAATTTTTTCCACGGGCAACGCTGGGCCCTTCAGCTAGTGGCATATATATACATATATCTATTTAATGTGAATGCCATATACAGTTTTCTTGAGACACCCTGTAAAATGGGGTGTCTTAAAAAACTTGAAATTGTAAATCTTACTGAAAACATATTTTGAAATTGCTATTAAGCTAAAAACTGAAACGATTAACATCAAAGCACTATAGAATTTCTGGTATGCGGCAGTGTGGGATTTTCTGCAGATTTTCTTATCCAATAATATTTTCATTCCCACATAAAATCCGTGTAGACTGTAATAGTTTACAAAATATTTGATGTGTACAGTTACAGCTAGTAATGGAATAAGAAGAAGACGACATTAGATAAATACTTAAGTGTATTTTATGTTGTTACAAAAGAATAGTTTATTTAATGAAAGGGGTCTGTTCAAACTTCAAAATTGGTGTTTTCATGTTTATTGGACTTTTTAAAGCTAAAACTTGATTCTAAAAGTCGTCTTACTATTTCAAAATTTTCTGGTTGTCACTGTGAGAGGCTGGCGCAGAAAATTATTAGTAATTAACTGTGCGTAAAATCTTATTTCAATTTCAGACGATTTTGTTATTATGAAAAACAACACAAATTTAAGTTTCCTTAATTTGATAATCAGATTTGAAAAAAATGATGGTGGAAATATTTTTAGATATAAATGGTTTTACATAAACGTACATTCATACATATATCCTAACATACATAAAGTACATACCATCGTAGATAAAAACAATCATGAGCAAAATTTTATAAGATTTTATATTGTTTTTCTATAATTAATTAACTAAATAAGCTTAACCAACCTTAGAAGTTTCATATTTTTTCTCTTTAGCACGAGCTCTGAAGATTTAAAGAAAATTCTTAATTTTTTTTTATTAGTTTTAATCAAATTTTAAATCATTTCATTTACAAATCAAGTCAAAAAAGTAGTTTTTACTTAACACTATTTAAGTAAACACTAAAATTTTGTCATGAAATTGAACCTACTGAAAACAATTAAAAATTATGAACATTTTGCTTAAAATTTTTAAGATTCAAAAAATTTTATATTTTCTAACAAAATATGTGTAATTTCGAATAACTTTCGTTTGTTTGTGATTACGTACAAAACTTTTTTAAAAAAGCTTGTTGATCAATATTGAAAAACTAAATGTTTATGTTAAATCAAATTTTTTTTCTCATTTCCTTTTATTTCTCGTAATTTGGGCAATAATAGCTGCCATTATATAATCTTCTGAAACTAGAGAATATTAGATTATTAGCTTTAATATAATATTTAATATAATTAACATTAATTAATTTGATTTCAATTATACTCCCGATTGATCTCGATTTACACTGAATGCACTCTTAATTTGAGAATCAATGCTTACTCTCGATATGCACACAGCAATAGTTTACAGATCTGAATTTACAAATATAAACATTATATAGATACAAATGTTTATAAACAGCATTATCAAATTAAGATTAAATTAATCTGCAGATTTAGAAAAGATCGAGATCAAGCATTCATCTCGATTTCCACAATAAAAAAGTTACCAGCTCAGAACAACTAAATATAAACATTATATACAGATGTTTATGTTCTAAATATAAACATTATTTACAGATATATGCATATTCCTGGCATGTTTCTGTAATATTGAATATTGGAGAAACTTAACCTGTACCCCCCTCCCCCCTCCTTTCCCTAAACCCAATTTCTTTCCTGATTCAGAATGTAATAGGCTTTTTATACAGTGTGTTCCTTTTTAACATGAAAATAGAAAGACGACCGGACGCAGAAACTTCAGATGCATTTATAATTAAAAATTACAGACCAATACTGTTAAAAAAATTAACCCTATCACGATTGGGGTTTTGTTTTTAAATAACTTAAAAACGGCTTCCATAGCACCCTAACCATTAGAGAAAGATGTCTATTTTTTTAATGAGCAGGCCTTGGAAAGTTGGACTAGGGACATGTATCACACTCCCCTATCTCAACTCCTAGGGCAAAGTCATAGAGGGGGGAACACCCCCCCCCCATCTATTNTGCATAGAATAATATGTATTCTATGTATTCAATGTATAGAATAATATGTATTCCATGTATTCAATGTATAGAATAATATATATTTCATGCCTAACATTTATTGGAAGTATTTTATCTCTATATCTGAAGATCTAAATCAGACAGAGTGATTCTTAAAAACGGTTGAAAAAGATTCTTAATGGAAAAAATAATGCACCAAACGACTCACCTGTTTTTATAAATGTACTTTTTGATTCCTAAAAAAAATTGTGCTACAAACTTTCCTTCAAACAAAAATAAAATTATTTATGTAAACTGACTGGTTCCACTTTTTCTAGTTCATTATATATTTTCTAGTTCATTATTTTCCTGGAAACTATTTATTTTGTATTTTTTTTTATTGAATATGAGAGTAGCGTTTTATGAGAGTAGCGTTTTATTAGAGTAGCGTTTTATGAGAGTAGCGTTTTTTGAGAGTAGCGTTTTCTAGTATGATCGCAACTCGCAAGAGAGCTAAATATGATCGGACAGACCCAATGTAAAACATGCAAAATGTCAGAATTAAGATTTAATTGGTATTTGTATATTCAAAGTAGTAATCTCTGTTTGTTTGGATGTCCAATCATAACTCATTAGTACCTTGAGTCTAGACCGATTTGCCTCAAATATTGATTGAGGAATTCGTCAGTTACCACGAGAGTTCTTAGCTTTGTTTAAACATTTTAAATAATGCGAGTTCCAAGCAAAACTATTCTGTTTATAAAAGTATACACTGTACAGTGTGTAGTTTACAATGTAGGAAAAGTAATTTAATTTCAGACAAAAGGAAAATTTATTTCATGTAAATGTTTTGTTGCCTTCAGTCAGTTTCTTTCATTTTGTTTTCATTATGTTCCCGGCATTATTCCCTTGGTTTTATATTACATGTGCAAACATTAGACTAGAGGGGGCTAAATAAACCAAATTATTTTATCATAAAATATGTTGGTACATTTGTCAAATTGTCATTTTTTTTCACAAAATAAACCTATCAACCCTATTGTTAAATATTTTCACAAAATAAACCTTTTAACCCTATTGTTAAATATTTTCACAAAATAAACCGATCAACCCTATTGTTAAATATTTTCACAAAATAAACCTATCAACCCTATTGTTACACAACATTTACATGAAAAACATTTACATGTCAGCAAGTATATTTATTTTCTATTGCAAATGATTGTTTTGTAAATCTTTCTGATCTTAGTAAAATGTTAGTTAAGAAACAAATGAAATATTTTGATGTCCAATTGGACCATGCATGGAAAGTTCCGGTTTTACAAGAACTTTTAAATACAAGAACGAATAATTTATATGTTGAAGGATTTGATGATTACGTAATAACTGAAATTATAAATATGGTATGTAATGATTAATGATCAATTTCGCCTATTGGTGCATAATTTTGAATATTTTTCTTTTTTCTTTTGTAAAACTATGTATTCAAAAATTTATTTAAACAAATTTAAACTACACCATTTATATATGTATTTATATCTTTGTGTGTGAATAAATCTTTATAATAATAATAATATACGTTGAACAAAAATAAGAAAAAAAAACTTACTGAAATGGATGTAAATAAAATTAGTGTAAATACATCTTGAATTAGAAAGGATTATATAGATTTAGTCTGTCAGAGCTGAAAACTTTAGAATGGTGGATATTGAGATTAATGCTTGATCCTCTCTTTTCTTAATATCAAGACTAATCTAATCTTGTACTTGTATCTTGAAAAGTGTAAAAAATTCAACCAACCAGAGTCGCGTATATGAACCCGATAAATTTTAAATTTTACGCGCCATTTAAGATTATATACAGAAACGGGAAGGACTCTCTATTTAAAAACCGGTTTTTGATTTTTCTCTACTATATCCAAGAAAGACGCGGTTAAAGAAGAAAATCAAAAGTGTTCCATTGGATGGATACTCAGGTTAAGTAATCGGGATTAAGGATATCTCATTCTAAAATTTTCAGCTCTGATGAGATATGAACAGAAAAGTAAACAATGTTTATTTGCAAACAAAACAGAAACGTTTCTATTTTATGTGTTTATCCTTGATGGCATTATTGAATTATAAACTTTAGGTGGAGAATTTTCCACAACGTAGATTTGAATTTTAAAACAAAATTATCTGAAGGCTGAATTTGGCTTACTACTTTTAATAAAATTATTTAACAACCTGCATGAAAACGTAATTAGTTTGTTTATTTGTTGTTTGGAAACAAGCTGAGAAAATCAAATCAAATCATCAAAAATAGGTCATTTTATTCAGTCAACTGTTTCTTTTGAGATCTAGTTAAAAGATAAATGTTGTTACGTTGTTTACGCGAGTCGCGAGCATATCAAATAATTGTAAAAAAAACGTTTCTTCTGTCGGCCAACTACCTTTCTCGTGAAATTTTACAACCTAATTTTCGCTTTAAATTATCATCCATTAACCTGAACGTTTTCAAATTATCTAAGCTGAGAGTTTGTGTGTTGGATCTCTTGTAAGTTTAGATTTTGAATTTTAACGCTTTAAAAAGGAAGGAACGGTTCTGTTATAAGGAAGAAGGGTCATTAGACAGAATACTATAATCTTGCTGTAAAATGACCCTATAAGCAGGTGATAATACAGTGTAGGCTTTGTTTACCAAAAATGTGTCCAAAACCTTTTTTGGACACATTTTTTAGTTTAGCTATAGTGGAATAAGAATTTAAAGTTATTTTATTACTTTTTTAGATATAAGACGAATAAATGTTTTATTGCTGGTTTTTGTATAGAATACAAAAAATCCTTTTTTAAAATCTGCTTTTTTAGTAGTAAGCGATAAAAGAAATGACTGTAAAGAAAGATTTAAATACATTTTGTTTGTTTGTTCTAAAGTTTATCATGTCTTTATTTTTAGAACCGTTGCAGTCGGAATCCATGGAAATACTAAACCTTGTCTCCTGCAATATCCCTATACAATATACAATATACAATATACAACCTCAAACATACAATATACAACCTCAGATATACATTATATATCATCAAATATACAATATACAACCTCAAACATACATTATATATCATCAAATATACAATATACAACCTCAAACATACAATATACAACCTCAGACATACATTATATATCATCAAATATACAATATACAACCTCAAACATACTATATACAACCTCAGACATACATTATATATCATCAAATATGCAATATACAACCTCAGACATACAATTATATATCATCAAATATACAATATACAATCTCAAACATACTATATACAATATAAAACCTCAGACATACAATATACAACCTTAAAAATACAATATATAACCTCAAGCATACAATACAACCTCAAACATACAATACAAAAACTTAAACATAAAATATACAATCTGAACCATACAATATACAACCTCCGAAATATGTTATACATTATCAAATATACAATATTCAACCTCAAACATACAATAAGTTATCTCCGAAATATAGTATACATTATCTAATATACAATATTCAACCTCAAACATACAATATGCAATCTCAGAAATACATTATACATCATCAAATATACAATATTTAACCTCAAACATACAATATACAACCTCAAACATTCAATAAACAACCTCAAACATACAATATACAACCTTATGTGGTAAATGCCCTACTCCATAAGGGGTTTCCAAACCCGTATCTATTCAGGTACTCAATCTCACTTTACTATCAATGTCATTCCGGACAAGATCTTGATGTAAACTATCAATGCCAAACCATTATACAATATATGCAACGTAGTTAAGCTAATCATGTTAAGAAGTTATTTATAGCGCAGTTAAGGTAAATCACGATATGGGGTTTGCGTAGATATTTACAACGTAGATAATTAATAATTTACAATGTAATTCAAGTTTACATATCTAGTGTTACACGATATTTAATACCTTAGACTTACATTATACATCATCAAATATACATTTTACATACAACCTCAAACATACAATATGCACTTTAAACCTTAGGCATACAATATACAACCTTAAACATACATTATACAACATTAAATATACAATGATACAATATACAAACTTTAACCAACGATTTATAATCTCAATTTTAAAGAATACATCCTTAATTATACGATACAAACATATTAATTGAGTTAACATCTTAAAGAGTAAATTATTTTGGAAACATTTTTCTGACATAATAAGTTGCAATTCTGCTTTTAAAAAATAACTTATTACTAAAACTTTCTAAGAGAAATTTAAACAATCTTTCTTGAGTACTTTACATTCCTACTTTAAACTGCAATAGACTCTAAATTTATATTTAAGAAAAAACGTGGGTCCCTGTTCTTCCTTCCGTCGGATAGATGGGAAGAGAAGAGAAAGGAAAAACGTAAAATGTTAAAAGTTCAGAAAATTTCTGAACAGAAGAATTGGAAAACAAATCAAAGTAAGAGCTAGTGAAAGAGGAAAAGAGGAAAAGGAGGAAAAAGAAAGCGAAGAGGGAAGAAAAAGGAAAAAAAGGTGGGGGTTTGGGGGTAAGAATGAAAGAAGAAAAACTCATGATAATTCGGTATTTAAAAAAAGGGTGAAACTTACATGTACACTGAACTAAGTGTACACTGAGCCTGAAATTTAAAAGAGTATCGTCGAACGAAACTTCTGAGTTTCCTTTTTGGGGTTTTATTATTTGTGTAGATTTTGATTTAAGAGATTTGATAAAAATGGTAAGATATAAAGGATTAAATAAAATAATATTTCAAAACAAAAATATCGAAATCTACAAAACTGGGTAAACCCATTTGTGAAACCCGGGTTCCAAAACTGGTTTTCATAACGATATCCTGTCTTAAGTTTTGGGCTCAGAACTAAGTGTACACTGAACTAAGTGTACACTGAACTAAGTGTACACTGAGTCCAAAACTTAAGACAGGGTATCGTTATGAAAACCAGTTTTAAAACCCGGGTTTCACGAATGGGTTTAGGAAGTTTTGTGGATATAATTATTTTTGAGATGAAATATTATTTTTTTCAGTTTGTTTATATTCTCATTTTTTTCGAATCTCTTTAATCAAAATCTACACAAATGTTAAGACCCCAAAAAGAAAACTCGGGAGTTTCGTTCAACGATACTCTTTTAAATTTCGTGCTCTGAACTAAGTGTACACTTTTTCTATCAAGTTGTTTTTGATCTTTTAGTATTCTTGCGTCAAAAGAATTTCTGTATTCATAAAACAACTTAAAGGAACTGTAAACGTAATTTGAATTGCCTTTCTTTAAATTTTTTTTCTTTCTAAAGACTTTACAAAGAAACCACAGTTAAAAATAATCTATTTATACAGTAAAGATGATAGATATCTCAAGCATTCATCCTATTAATGGAGGGTTGCATAAACTTACGTATACAGTCTCTTTAAATTCATATTAATTAAATACATAGGTTTTTACAATAATGTTTTCCTGTTTGTTCCAAACGTAACTTTACTGGACTATTGTGTACTGTTATACTGTTGCCAAACATGCTAAATATTCGACAAATAATTCGATTACTACACATTCATGATTTTTTTTCTACTTTTCCTACACACGTAGATTCGCATTTTTCTATTTTTCCTACTCGCATAGATTCCTACTTTTCCTATTCACTTAGATTCCTATTCTATCTAATCTTTCTATTCACGTAGATTCCTATTCTTTCTAATCTTCCTATTCACGTAGATTCCTATTCTATCTAATCTTCCTATTCACGTAGATTCCTATTCTATCTAATCTTCCTATTAACGTAGATTCCTATTCTTTCTAATCTTCCTATTCACGCAGATTCCTATTTTTTCTAATCTTTCTATTCACGTAGATTCCTATTATTTCTTATCTTGCTATTCACATAGATTCCTATTATTTCTGATCTTCCTATTCACGTAGATTCCTATTCTTTCTAATCTTCCTATTCACGTAGATTCCTATTCTTTCTAATCTTCCTATTCACGTAGATTCCTATTATTTCTAATCTTTCAATCTTTCTATTCACGCAGATTCCTATTATTTCTAATCTTTCTATTCACGTAGATTCCTATTCTTTCTAATCTTTCTATTCACGTAGATTCCTATTCTTTCTGATCTTCCTTTTCACGTAGATTCCTATTCTTTCTGATCTTCCTATTAACGTAGATTCATATTCTTTCTAATCTTCCTATTCACGTAGATTCATATTCTTTCTAAATTTCCTATTCACGTAGATTCCTATTATTTCTGATCTTCCTATTAACGTAAATTCCTATTCTTTCTAATCTTCTTATTCACGTAGATTCCTATTATTTCTAATCTTTCTATTCACGTAGATTCCTATTATTTCTTATCTTGCTATTCACGTAGATTCATATTATTTCTATTCTTCCCACTCACGTAGATTGATGGAGACTGCCATCCCTTCCTCTGTATAAACTATTGATGAGACTGCTATCCATCCCTCTGTTTAAAAAAATTGATGAGACTGCTATCCCTCCCTCTGTTTGAAAAATCAATGAGATGCTATCCCTCTCGCTGTATACACATTTAAAGAGACTTTTATCCCTCCCATTGTATAAACTATTGATGAGATTGCTATCCCTCCCTCTGTGAAACTATTGATAAAGACTGCTATCCCTCCTTTTGTATCAACTATTGATGAGATTGCTATCCCTCCCTATGTAAAACTTTAAGTGAGATTGCTATCCCTTCTTATGTATAAACAATCGATGAGAATGCTATCCCTCCCTCCGAGTAAACAATTGATGAGACTGCTATCCCTCCCTATGTAAAAACTATTGACGAGACTGCTTTACCTTGTATCTTGTAGTTTATGTATCCTGCAGATGTAATCTATATATATTTAGATATATTTATATCTTGTAGTTTATGTATCCTGCAGATGTAATCTATATATATAAATATATTTATATGTTCTGTACTGCAGCAGAGAGTTAGCTCTATGAATATTATTCAAGAGGAGAATATATTAATCTAGGTATTTGTAAAGGAATATGTTTCAATACATCAATACTTTGATCATATAATACTAATTATGATAAACAAGGTTTACCTAATCCATTGGTAACATAACTATACTGGAGTACCTTACGTTGCCCAGGTTTATATCTTCATTTATAGTCATAGTTTACCCAGGCATGGTATTAAATCATGATTTGCCTGAAGTACCCAGCGTTGCCCATAAACGTGCTTAGCCTCTGCTGGTACCCGTGGGTTCCAGCCAATTTGGTCCAATCGTTTGGCCGGCAATCTATAGGGCTGGACACGTTTTTAACTTTTTCTAGCCGTTTCGTTAATGGTTAGTTCCAACAATAAAAAAATAAAAAAATTAGGTATAGCCGTTGATTTTGATGTAAGAACTGAACGTTCGTTAAGTTATTGGTATTTGCCGTTTCATATATGGACATCATTTCCTTTTCTAACTGAAATATCTGAACATCATTTCCTTTTCTAACTGAAATATCTGAACATCATTTCCTTTTCTAACTGAAATATCTGAACATCATTTCCTATTGTAACTGAAATATCTGGACATTATTTCCTTTAGTCTAGTAAATCTGGATTAATATTAACCCTATTCCTACTGGGGAGGGGGGGGGGGGCAATTTGACCCCCCCTGTAGTTTTTTTTTTTACATAACTCAAAAAGTATTGGTCTGAGGCTGTTGAAATTTTCTGACTTTTCCTACATATCCAAAGCCCTCCCTTTGGACCTAAAACCGGGCTTTAATACTAACTGCCTGAGTCCTCAGGCACACTGCCTGAATGACTGCTTTTTCCTGTAACAAACTAAATCTTTGTTTTGACCCACTTCCACTTGTCAGATTTTGATAAAATTTAGCTTTTTGGAAAGCCTTTGACATAAGGAAACGAAAAGCACAAGTTTTGCGAAAAAAATTGTCATTTTTTTGCAAACAACCTGTCAAAGGAAATTTGCACATTTTTAGTTTTCTTGATTAAAAATCAGGTTATTTAAAATTTTGCAAAAATTTTTGCATCTTTGAAATGGCATGGTCAAGGGATTTTCAAAAATGTATAATTTTTCATTTTTTGAACAAATTTTGTTTGCAAACATTTTTACTATATAACTGGATTTTTCGATAAAAAATTCAATTTTTGCAAATTTGCAATTTTTTTGCAGATTCTAAAAGTAGGGCACAAGAGCTTTCCAATGATGTATCATTTGTCATATTTGGACATCAAACGTGGGATTGGAGGGGGGTCAAATTTCAAATTGACCCCCCCCCCAGCATATCCTGGTTTTCAAGTACCCCAGCAGAGATAGGGTTAAATTATTTAGAATTATTAAAAACATGATCAATAGCTAATAATTAAAAAATTTTAAAAATTTTAAATCAAATCTCAATGTTATTAAATATTAAAAAAAAAATAAAAAAATTAGAAGATTTTAAGAGCACATAGTATTTAAAAGGTTAATTTGAAACTATGCTGAACATGAAATATTTCAATAATTGTCAGAGGGATATCTGAAAAATTGAAATAAACTGTAGATACTTTCTAACTAAATACTTTCATAGCTTTTCCTTGAAAATTGAAAGATCAATCTTTAACGTTACATTGAATATAATCTTCGCACCAATTAAGATTTTTTTTGCGTTAAAAGCATGAATTCATAATGTTGAAATCTTATTTTGAGTTTAGAACATGAATTAAGTTTTCTCCCAATCCTGGCACATCATGTACAGATTACTACACACATTCTCTTCATCTGAAAAAAAATCATCTAAAAAATAAATACTTTATGTTTGCAAAAAAAGGTTTAAAATCCTGATCTTCATTTTTACAAGTTAGATTCTTTAGTCTTGAGTGTAAATATAACGCAGGATACGTTACAAAGTCGCAAATTCATTGCAATAATATATAATAATATAACAAAATAATAAATTTAAGTTTGTTCCAATTTTGTCTTAATTAGAACGACATTTTTTTTTTCTACGACATTTTATAAACTGAAAAATATCATTGTTTAAAAAATTTTCAACGTAATTTTCATTACAATTTTTAAAGAGAAATAAATTCCCGACCGTAAATATTTTCATTAACTTTCTTAAAAAAAATTGCAATCTGAAATCAACATTTTACATTTTCTAAACCCAAAAATATTTGATTAAAGCAAGATCTTGAAAATATTAAAATATTTCTTTTGCAACATAGTTTTTGTTCATTTCTGTTATTAAAAAATATCTTTTTATTTACTTTGTAATTTGTTTTATATTCAAGAAAACTAGATAAGATTATGTAATTTGATAAATATAATTTGAATCAGCGTTTTACCTTGGTAATATAAAGCTGATAGGCTTCCACCCCTTACAGCTAAAACCAACTGTTTTTTAACAGACAAATTGTAAGGCAGATGACTGATAAAAACCAATGGTTCAACCATAAAACCCAAGAGATTGATATTGTAGAACAAGAGGAAATTGAAATAAATCTTAGAAGCTTTAAAGTCGTCTTCAATCTTAGCACATTTCCTATTTTAATTGAAAATTGACTGCTTTTCCTACAGGGTCACCCAGATAGGATGTTATTTTAATGACGCCATTGAAGTTAAAATAAACCCAGAATGGTCATCATTAATCACAATTACCTCTTGTGTTATAATTTATAATATGATATTGGTACAATAATAATAACACTTTTAGGAAATCAAGAAAGTTAAGAAAAAGCCTTATTAATTTTTTATTTAATGTCTCATAATTGGTAAAAAAAAGTATTACTTGGATTTCCTTAATGTTGACTGCCTTTTTGTAATCTCAAAATTAATTTTGGAAATTGAGAATAGAGAAAGAGATGATTATTAGATATATTATGTCCTGTACTGTTAAACTGTACTGTTGTTCTGTGATGTTGTACTGAACTGCTGTTCTGTACTGCTTTTCTGCACTGGTGTTCTGTACTATTGAACTGTACTGCTGTAGTGTACCGTTGTACTGTACTGTTTTACTGTAATTTTGTACTGTACTGTTGAAATGTACTTTTGTACTGTACTGTTGTATTTTACTGTTGTATTGAACTTTTGTACTGTAATGTTGAACTGTTCTTTTGTACTGTACTTTTGTTCTGTACTGTTGTACTTTACTATTGTACTGCACTGTTGTACTGTACTGTTGATCTGTACTGTTTTTCTGTACCGTTGTACTGTACTGTTGTACTGTACTGTTTTACTGTACTGTTGTACTGTACTGTTGTGCTGTACTGTTGTACTGTACTGTTGTACTGTACTGTTGTACTGTACTTTGTACTGTACTGTTGTACTGTACTGTTGTACTGTACTGTTGTACTGCACTGTTGTACTGTACTGTTGTACTGTACTGTTGTTCTGTATTGTTGTACTGTACTGTTATACTGTACTGGTGTACTGTACTGTTGTACTGTACTTTACTGTTGTACTGTACTGTTTTACAGTACAACAGTGAAAATGTGCAATGTTACCGCATTCATCGCACGTGCCATTTTTTAATATTAGTGATCATTTATTTACACCTTACTTTACACTGTACACTGTACACTGTACATGCCTCCATAGCATGTTTTGAATACGTTCCCCGCCTTGCAGCATTGTAGTTCACAGTACATAATATTCTATAAAATATACAGTGTTCACCATTCATTCATTCATATATTTATTCAACTACAAAGCATGAGATATTACAAATAAGCAATCACAATTTACTATGCAGTTTGGACCCGCCTAACCAGGGTTGGTTGTTTTGAGTGGTTGGCCCGAAGTTAGTTAACGATACTGAATATAATTGGTTACACATATCAAGATATGTTTTTGGATAGGTAAGAAGTTGATTGGAAGGAAGGAGATTGTCAGGTGATCTGTGGCAGGGTGAGATCAGAGGGATTTTTATGTAGAGATAAATTAAAATACAGGGTGTTAATAATGGTAGTTACAGAAACAGAAATAAGCTAATAAAGTTTCAGCTATTTTAGTTTTTTTATATAAAATTTATTCACACGATATACAGCTAGGTTTTTCGCATTTAAACCTCTCATAATTCTCAAGATAAATATTGATTACTCTTTGTTTAAATATTTTTGCAGACTTAGTTTCTTTAAGGTCAATTTCATTCCACAATTTAGGAAACATTGCCGACGGAAAGCTTTCTAAATTTTTGTTTAAAACCCGTTCTAATTTACATGATTTTGTTCTATTCGGTTCAGCTAAAGACTTAAACATATTTTGGAAGGAAGAGGGAAGGTTATCATTAAAGTATCCATGCATAAATGTCAGAACACAAAGTTTGTATGTATCATCAAGATTATGAACTTTCAGTTTTGAAAATAATGGATTGAATGTGCCTTGAAAGTACTATTATTAACCTCTCTGATTGCCTTTTTTTGCAAAAATCTGATTTTTTGCAGTTTAGAGTTTTTAACCCCTCCCCAAGTAACAATTCCATATTCAATATGAGGCCTTACAAGAGAGTTATAAACAAGTAGACGAATATTTAATGTTAAGATATTCTTAATTTGAGACAAAGCAAAGATTGAGCTAGCAATTTTATTCGAGAAATGTCCAATTTGAAAATCCCGGTTTAAAAATTCGTCAAGTTTAAGTCCAGCAAATTTGAAATATTTGTTAACACAGTAATTACCAATCCTTTCAAGTATCTCATTTCCTATTGATATATTACAACTGTTGGGGTCAAAGTGCATATTTCTATTTCTAAATACTATATACTTTGTTTTGGAGACATTTAGTGACAAACGATAAGCTTGAAATCATTTTGCTGCTTTTTTTAGTTCTGTGTGTGTTTGCATTAAGCATGCAATGTCAGGAGATGACTTTAAAAAACTAGTACCATCTGCAAAGAGGCGGGTAAAAAAAGATGTTGCTAGGGGCCCTAGAACACTTCCTTGAGGAATACCACATGTTATAATTCTTTCTGTTGAAAAAGCTCCATTTATACATACATATTGAGTTCTATTAACAAGATAATTTTTAAACCAGGTGTTGGCCACGTTTTTGAAACCATAATGATTTAGTTTTTTTAAAAGTATGTCTAAATTACAGCAATCAAAAGCTTTCTTCAAGTCTAGGAATATTCAAAAGAGTAAACTCTGGTTTCGATTTATTAAGGTTTTCATAGATTTTTTCATTAAGTGCAAAAGAGGTTGATTTGTGTTATGCTTAGGTCTAAATCCACATTGGTGCTCGTAAAAGATGTTAAATTTATTAAGATATCTGAACATTTGTATTGCAGCAATTTTCTCAAGTAGCTTACTCAAAGCTGGAAAAATACTTGTAGGTCTGTAATTATTAAACTTATCTTTTTCGTCCGCTTTAAAGATGGGAATAATTTTTGCACATTTATACTCGCTAGGGATGTATCCTGTTTTAAAAGAAAGATTAAATAAATATGCTATAGGATAATCGATACAAAAAATAATCTCCTTCAGTTGTTTGGTAGATATATTGTCTTTTCCTGAACTTAAAAATAATTGTGGTCTTCATTGAAGAAAATGTTGTTATCGATGGTGTAATTTTCAATCGTTTAAAAGCTACCTCGTCTAAAACAAAGAAAATCTAAGACAATCATAGGCAAAATCTTATTTCTTGTACATTTTTAAATGTCGTCTTCCGATAATCTTTTGCAGAATTAAGATGCTAATTAGCTAAATAACTTTCAAGTGCACTAATGTCAACTTTAATTTAAAAATATTACAAAGTCATCATCAAAGAGATTGCAACGCCTGGCAAAATTACGTTTTCAGTCCGGTTAAACTTACCTTAACCAAGCAACAACAAGATCTGCTTGCACAATGTTTCTTATCTTGCCATCACTTATTCTATAGAATACATAAAGTAAGTAACCAGAAAATAGAAAAAAAATTGCTCTTTAAGTTACAAAATGTTGTTCCTAGTCATTAGTCTTCCACGGATTTCTTATAGAAATTATAGGTTTACACTGTAATTATTCTATAGGTTTAAACTGTAATTATTCTGTAGGCTTAAACTGTAATTATTGTATAGGTTTAAAATGTAATTATTCTGTAGGTTTAAACTGTAATTATTGCATAGGTTTAAAATGTAATTATTCTATAGGTTTAAACTGTAATTATTCTATAGGTTTAAATTGTAATTATTCTATAGGTTTAAACTGTAATTATTCTATAGGTTTTAAACTGTAAGTATTCTATAGGTTTAAACTGTAATTATTCTATAGGTTTTAAACTGTAATTATTCTATAGGTTTAAACTGTAATTAGTCTATAGGTTTTAAACTGTAATTATTCTATAGGTTTACACTGTAATTATTCTATAGGTTTACACTGTAATTATTCTATAGGTTTAAACTGTAATTATTCTATAGGTTTTAAAACTGTTTAAAACTATAAACTAGAAATCTTAAGATCTATAAAAATTGTAAAATCTTAAAAACTTAAAAGCTCAAATTTGGAATTTTGAAAATCTTGAAATGTTAAAATCTAGAAATTAAGAATTAGACAATCTAGAAATATTTTAGGCTATTTATGAATAAGACTAAAATAATTAAAATGTTCAATGAGAAGGGCAGATTATTTACGAGAAAGAACGAAGTGGATTTAGGTAAAAAAAACATGCTTAAAGAAACTAAGTTTTTTGGTCACAATCTCTGATTTTTTATTCCTATATGCAAGCCGATAGCAGACGTTTTTTCAAATTATGAATTCTTTCAGATCAATGTTTGGAATATAAAGTTTTACACCATCTGGTTGTAAAGATATAGAGATAATAAAATTTGAGTTTGTGTCAAAATCTAAATTCCTTTAAAAAACACATATTAATAATTTTCTGTATTTTAAAATGCTTGATAAAATTTGACGTTCTGAAAAATGTACAAATACGCTATTTAAGATTTCAGGGGATATTAGTTCCAAAACTATTACTTGGGCCATGTCTAACACTGAGTTTTCGACGAGTAGAACAGAACTACACCATACATTTATAAAAAATGGCTAAACTATATATTAAAACTAAAAATTTCATTTTTAAACTAATAATAAAGTGTGAGAATTAGTTTTTGATGCTACTTGATCTCATTTCCGAACATATCCATATTTTGAAACAATTACCACATTTCAGCCCATGTCGTGTTTTTGCAACAAATCCTGTTTATAAGACTAATACTCGAATTCATATCAATGTAAATTTTCAAAAATCTTTGCACTTAAAAAATATTTTGATAAGAAAAATAGAATCAAAATAGAAAATGAAAACAAACTGGTCTTTTATAATTTAAAACTATGATTTTAGAAATAATAAAGCAGTTAATTTAGTCTTTGTAAGAAATTTTACTTTCAGTGATTTATTTTGTAAGATGTGAAAGTGAGTTTTGTACTGAATTGCGGATAATACTCAAATTCGGGAAAGCTTTATTTGTCTCGAAATCGCGACAATGATTTAAATTCAGGATATGTTTGAAAATGGAAAACCGGACATTGTCTAGAAAACGATTAAGGGGTTTAATATAGAATTTTTATAATTTTGATTTCAGGAAATATTTTTAGAAAGGGAATTGGTGTCCTTGTCATGCTTAATTGAATGTTGGTTATAGTTTTTATTATCGACTTTCACTTTCGATATAGGCTGGAATCCTAAAAACCCAATCTTTCAATTTGTGTCCATTTCTAACGCTCAGGGTTAGAAATGGGCCAAGTGTTAATTTTGGAACGAATATCCCCTGAATTTGTTGTGTTTCAACTTCTGGGGTTTTTCTGGGATTCAATTCCTATAAAAAAACATTGCAGAAGTTATTAAAAGAGATTTTGTAAGTAGTTTTAAGTGGCCATTATCTTGAAGGGTGACATTTTAGATTCACATACACGGTACCATCTTAACCTCAATATGAGCATGTACAATAGATTGCAACTTATACTAACTTCCCCTCAGCCGCTAAACGGTATCAGGATCTAGTTGCGCGATCAAGTCCTAATTTTGAATCAGAAAACGAATTGAAAAATAGTGAACAGACTCTTTATCTATTGAATACTAAGATAGCTTATAGTCAGTAGTCAAGGTTTAAATATAAAGTTATTTGAATATTCCTGATTTAAAAAATATCAAATTATAACTTTATCCAAAGTTTTTGTGTGGAGGGTCGTTAATCTTGAACGTTTGATCTCAATATCCAATGGGGACACTTAAAAAATTAATGATCAATGCTTAATCCATTAATTAAAGTTATACCTGCCGGATATGACCACCACAGGATATTATAAAACAGAAAAAGTTCTGACGGAGTTAATAAATGTTTCTTTCGCATTTTTGAAAAAATTAGTTAACAAAATACTTTTTTGGGTTAGTATTTATTATTTATAAATGTTTCGACATACATGAAGATTTTGAAGCATAACACACATGACTATATCAACTTCCGTTAAATTGAAAGCATTTATAAAAACAGAATTTATAACTTTAAAGTAAAAAAATCAATCTCCGATTCAATCTCTTAATATTGTAAATATTAAAGCTCCCCCCACCCCTTCATAATCAGAGCAAAACCTTTTGAAGAAAAATGTGTATATAAAAAATAAAAATATAATTTTAACAAACTACAGATAGATTCAAAATAAATGGTTCTATTTAAATATTTTTACGATCTCAATTAATTAATACTTGCCAGACGAGGAAGGGGGGATTTCTAAAGCTCTGAAAACTTTTCATTCAAGCCCTTTGAAAGCTCTGCATCAAAGCCTTTATACCGATACAACAATTTTAATGATTTGTAATTTAAATATTTTGTGTGCCGGGTTTTTAATCCGAAGACGAGCTTTTCGTAAATGTTATGATTTTTTTGCAATTGTTTTTGTTTTGTTTTTAGCTTATTAGTAATTATAATGTTTCAAACTAACCTACAGTGAGGCCCATCAAACTGTTGAATATGAAGACGACGCAATTTATGATTTAAGATAAAGCACATGAAACACAGTAATTGAGCAGGGCACGCAGACCCCTTTCACTAAAGAAGTTGGTTTTTAAGCTCCTGGTAAAAAAAATTATCTTTAAAACAACATCAAATATAAAAAACATACATTGAATATAAACGTAACAGAAAGCTTAAGCGTTATCTTCCTGCTTTAGTTTAATGGGTCTCACTGTAACATAAATATGTTTATTTAATGTCATAAAGTTAATGTAATTTAGTATAAAGAGCTTAAGTTGTTGATCATAGAATTTTTTATAATGTTACAAACGGGTTGCTTGTATTTAATGATTATTGTTAAAGCAATTAATAACATATTTATGGATATTATAATGTTTTAATATTGTTATAACAATATAAAGAGTTTGACTGTAATCTTATGTAAATATGAAGTGATTATTTTGTAATATAATGTTTTGGCATAGAGTTGGGCATCATTTTAAAACGTTCGAATAAATATCGTTTTTAAAAACAATCGGAAAAATGAAAGTTTCTCGTGTTGATTTTGACTAACGTACGAACGAATTTTCGTCTTCAGAAAAAAACGAATAAAAAACTAAACTAAATGTTAGAATACAACTTTTAAAAACGAAAAACAAAACGACAAGATAAAAATTTTAAAGAAAAAACTATTGCCTACAATGTTTCCTTTCTATTTTGAAAACGACAATTTTTTGTTTTGACCTCAAAACAATCGTTTTGTTTCTTAAATTTAAAAAATAATTCATCATTTTTAATTTTCTAAACCGATCGTTTCGTTTTTAGCGTTGACGCAACGGTTAACTTTATTTTAAAAAAAGTGAAAAATGCCCATCCCTACTTTGGCATAATAAACCCAATAGTTATAAAAGAGCTTGTTTGTGATTAAAATGTTTTAGTTATATTTGTCAACGTTAATGTTTGTAATTAGAAATTGTTATTTTTTGTTAACTTGCTGCAGGGTAATAAACTTAATTCTCTTTTGTACAAACTTGCCCAAACATCACATACATGATGACATTCATTGATCCTGGTCTGAAAGTTACAACAAGTTTCAGAGAAAGTGTCTTAACACTCTGGGCTTTGAATTTACCGAACTAATTCACTATAATACTTTTTTTAAAGTAAAAATTTCATTTTCGTTTTTGAAAATTTCATTTTTGTTTTTGAAAATTTCATTTTTGTTTTTGAAAATTTCTTTTTCCCTCAAGAACCTTCTTGAAACCTAAACAATTAGGAGTTTAGTCTTCGCCACAAACTCTGATTTTTTAATCCCCGTAACTTTGCACCTCAAGGTCGTAGACCTTAGATTTTTCAAACTATAAATTCTGATGGATCGAATAAGTTTAAAATATCAAAGGTTTACCCCATCATCAGGTTTTTAATACATTTGCGTTTGTAACAGAGACTTAATTCCCTTAATTTTAGAAATAAAAAAAAATTATTAATGCAATCATCCTGTGTCCTTCTCCCACAAGGTGGTTGGATATGAAAAAATATATCACGTAAAAATAACTACGTCGGAATAATAAACAAAATGTTTCAGTCATATTTTAGTCTCTCATTAAAATTCCGCAAACAATAGCAAAAGAGAGATCAAAAAAGTATAAAATGGCAAATACGAAAAATTACAATAGGATGCTTTCTAAATTCATGACTCTGGAATGAATAGTCATAAATCAAAGAACAAAAACCCTATTGTTTCAAATAATAACACAAGGTTGCATTTTTATATACATTAAAACAAAAATAGTGACCCAAAATAAAAGAACATCATATAATTGGATAACCCTTGTTTTCTCAAACTACTAATGGATTGATCAAATTTTGAAATATTTACATGCTGTAAATGTGCGAGAATTAATTATGTAAATTCTCCAAGTTAAACAAAAACGTAGTTTCGATTGACTTTCCATTCAAAGATGGCAATAGCCGATTTACAACGGTACTCTTGAAACCTTGATCGGATAAAAATTTGGAAAAAATGTTTATTTCTGTGAGATTCTCCATTGTCTCTTATAAATAAGAAATGAGCATGTCACTGTCGCAGAGAAACCGCAAATGAAAATTAACAATTCAAAAACAAAAACATTGATATCTAATTTATCCTTGATCAGACAACGGTTTTAAGGGTACTGTTGTGAATCGGACACTGCCATCTTTGCATGGCGGGTCACTTGAAGTTATGCGTACAGTCACTATTAGGGAAAAATGTTAATTTCTTAACTTGGAAAAAGTAAGTGCCCCCAATTATTTTAAGTTTAAGTTTAAACTAATAATATCAAAATTGATTCATTGATTCAATTGTATAGCAGTTATCAGTTATCTTATTAATTAGGTTTCCCATGAAACATGACAGCTAAGAGACGAATTGAAAATCGTCTTTTCTTTGATATTTAAAAATAATTTGCGGCGTTCAGACTTGGCATTTAAAAAATGTAGTCTGCCGAGTGCTTTCAAAATAATGGAAGATTGAATAAAACATAGATTAATACCAATACAGATAGAACACTAGATGTCGTCTTTTTAGATTTAGGGATTTTTCATTCAAAATAACCCTGAGGCAGAAGCCCAAAAGTGTTGGAACAGACTCTCTCTCTGTCTTGTAATTCAACGCGGCATGCGAGTAACTCCTTTGTGTTTCTGCTTCAGGGTTATTGTTAACGAAAAATCCCTTAATCTTGAAAATACGGCATCTAGTGTTCTATCTGTATTGTTGATAATCTATGGCTTAGAAGTTCTTAATTGCTCTGGTAATATTTAAAGCACAAAATAGGCAGACCACATTTTAAAAATGCCAGGACTAGAGTGATTTCATTTACTGTTAAACATTATTTGAAGTATGAATAATTGCGGGCATGAAAGATCAAAGAAGACCTGCAAGCGTTATCTCAACTGTCATGTTCCGTGGGACACCCTGTGTATATTGAAATAAAAAAATACCTATTAAACAAAGAGCCAGCATGACAAGACCTATTCCTATGAGCGTTAAATGTCCAGGAATCTCACCAAATATGTAGATATCTGTACTCCCGTACAGTTTATCATTTATCAACTGTAATCACTGAACTGAACACATGTCTCAAACTATTTTCTAATTCCTATATCTTGGGAACCTGATATTTTTAACTTTATCTTTTGTGCAGGGTTAACCACAAAGAATGAGACTTCAGAGACGACTGAATTTTACTGTTTTTGATTCTCTGAAACTAAAGACTTCGTTTTTCTTTACCCCAATTATTATAAGGAATTTAAAGACTACATTTAATGCAGAATCTTTAAAAGTTTCAAGTCGTCTTTACAGTCTCATCCTTTTTGGGTAAACTTGTATCTTACATAATTCACAATTATCAAATGTCTCTGTTACCGATAGGGTTTGCAGCGAAAAAAAAATCGTTTCGCGAAAACAAAATTTTACGCGAAATTTCGCCTTAATCTGTTTCGCGAAAAAATGCGAAATTTTCGCGAAAAAATTCGGAATTATAAAAAATCTATGGTTTTTGCAAAAATTTTCGCATTATTCGCTTCATTCCTTTTCGAGAAAAAGTTTGCGAAATGCGAACGAAAATTTTCGCATGTTTCTGTCGTTCGCTGCAAACCCTCGTTACCAAGTTGCAGAAATATAGGGATTAGAAAATTAGAAATTGAGGCAAGTATACAGTTCATCCTGGAAGTAAGAAAACGCTAGAATGTCGAACTGTAAAAAAAATCATTCTGAAGTGACTGTTGAAGTAATTTCAAACGACTCCCCATTAATAGAGTTTATGTTGTTCTCATCGTTATACTTAGATATTTATATTCTACACTTAGATTTTTTTTTTCAATTTTGGTTTCTACAAAATTTCACATTTCTGCTTCGAAAAGAATGGGTAATATTGTCAGAATGAAAAACTTGTCCAACTTTAATCTTCCACATCATTGATCAGATTCAGATTCAAAGGATACCATTGCTAACCGGGCATATTCCTCTTAAAATGGAAGAATCGTTAAAAAAAATATATTATATGAAAAACTATCCTAAAGAAACTGCAGAAAGAATGGCAACACACCTCTCAACAAATGAAACCTATTCAGAATATTCTTAAAGGGAGTGACCGGCTATGTAAGGTAGTGGAACTAAATATGCACTATGCAGTATTGTGGAAAACTTCTTTCGGATTCATTTGAGACATATCAAACTTTTTAAAGATCTTTAAATCCTGAGTTTGACGTTCAAAACTCCTACTTTGGATACGTTTTCAGAATTAGTTTTTTTTTAATTATCAAATGACGACAACGAAAAATAAAGTAAAAATTATACAGTAATCTAATTAGATGGTTAGGAACATATTTCTCAAAAGAAATTTGTCAATAAATCAATGCTAAAATCGATTATTTCGTTTTCATTATTATATTGAATTTCTTATCTTCTTTGAATTTATTCGCAGATTTCTTTAAATTCTTTAAATGTCGTCTTTTCAATAATAATTCTAGAACATCTGCAGAAAATCTTTGTGAATAATGAGAAACCAGAATAATGATAAAATAGAAAATGATAATTGAAGAAGATTTCTTATTTTCGATGATAAGATTAATTTTTATTTTCTCAGCATGTTCCTATACATGACGTCTGTTATAGTTTATTGTAGAATATTTTTTACATTGTTTTACATTTTATGTCGTCGTTATTTAATAATTTAAAAAAACTAATTCTGAAAACGTATCCACTGCACCCCCAAAGTAGGAGTTTTGAACATCGAATTTGCGCTCAAACTCAGGATTTACAGATCTTTAAAAAGTTTAATATGTCTCAAATGAATCCGAAATAAGATTTCCACAACACTGTATACTCAGTTCAACTACCTTACATAGCCGGTCACTCCCTTTAATCATTAAATTTACAGTCGTATTATATTTCAATGGAATCAATACGACTTTTTTATTTCAATTTGAACGCCAAGCCAAGCTTTCAAACAACAGCAAGGATACTACAGTGAAACCCTTAATAACTCTTTAAAACTGTTCCCGCATATTCATGACTATTTATTTATTTTCAAAAATACTGAAATTTACGTAAAATAGTATAAAACTCATTAAAAAATTATCAAGACGACATTTTATAAATTCTTCCGATATATTCGTTTCACTGTACTAAACATTGAAACAAAGGAAAAAGCTTGTTAGATATCAAAACTTTAATAGAAAAGTTGTTTTCATTGTATAGATATAACACATCCTTGTATTTATAGGAGATTGCAATGCGATGCAATCATAGATTAAATCTGTTACAAAGTAATATTACTTATAAATCATAATAAACAAGGGTGTATACAAGGGGAGGGGATAGGGGTAACACCCCCCTTTGAACTCAAACCAAAACCAAAAGATCTTGAAAACCCCGTTATCTCTAAAAAAAACTTTTGGGGTTTTTATATATTATACATAGACTAGATCTTTAAAAATCCTACAATTTCTAGACTTCTGAAAAAACCCAGAATGTATCTTGAATTTGCACGTTGCGATATCCTTATTTATGTAAAAGAATACAGGAGGCATTGATGTTGAAAAGGAATTTGAAAAGAATTTATTCAAACATTCTTTGCAACACACAGTATACTGCGTAATATTCGTCATCAAGAAATTATTGTAGACAAGGTTACAATGCAAGGAAAGTTATTTCAGAGGTGTACACATCTTTTGTACTGCAGTGTACTGTCTCTGGGCGGTAATTTAAACACAAGCCGGATGTCGAAGCCTCACATGGGATCCATCTTTCACACAAAAAATCAATGAAATATTCTGGTCACAGAAAACTTTTATGTGAATTATCAAAATTATCAAAATTTAATGCTTTTAAGCTCCTCGGATACTAAACGAACACTGATGCATTTATTCTTGTATACAAATTCCGCCCAGAGAGAACTGGTTTCAATATATATTCAGAGTATACGCAACTGCAATTAACTTTCCTTGCATTATAACCTTGATTGTAGATATATCTGTAGATAGCCATGAACGTGGTGTACTGCAGTGTACTGCGGTGTACTGCAGTGTACTGCGGTGTACTGCATTGTACTGCAGTGTACTGCGGTGTACTGCGGTGTACTGCAGTGTACTGCTGTGCTCTACAGTGCACTGCGGTGTACTGCAGTGCACTGCGGTGTACTGTAGTGTACTGCAAATTACTGAAGCGTATGGCAGTGTAGTACGCAAAGCAATCAAATGTGAATCATGAGTTTGTTAATAAATATTTATTTTATCTTGTAGTAAACAGAACCTTTTCGGAATTTTATACCATGTTTTGTCCATGTTAATTAGGAATTAAAAAATACGTTTCTTCTGCTGGCTGAAACAACGGGTGAAATATTACAAACGTCTTTAAGCTCTTATTTAAGAATTGTACACCGAAAAAATATGTCATTGGCATCAAAGGAATCCTAAAGTTTTTCTTTACAAAACTGCACTTTCACCTCAACTATGCTACATTACCGATCCCTCCTTAGACTAAAGTAAATTGCAGATTGAAATCATATCATAACTCCATCTATTTTTGAGCTATTGAGAAGAAAAAATATGTTATGGATTTCTAATTTACAACAGGATAATTTTGCTATTAGAGCTACGAGGTACGGAAGTTGTACCAAAAATGTCTAGTTTCCAGTGATACTTCAATATTGGATTAAAACCACTTCCTTTCTGTCAAATTATAATTTTCAACAACATTTCCAGAGAACTCCATTATACAAATTTAAGACAACAGGCAAATTGGATTAATTCAATAATATTCTTTACAATTAAGCTATTGAACCATATGAATTTTGGTATGATCCAGGTATCATTTAATTTAAACGAAGAGGTACGCATGGATTTCAGAAAACAAGTGAAAATTTGCCAAGAGCATATTTATTATTGATCCATTTTTTCGAATTTATAGAGTTATTAGTTTTACTTAAAAAGTTCATAAATTCATTGTCTTATAATTCAACAAAAAAGACTGGAAACCCTATGATTAAATAATAATAATGAAAATAATGAAGTCATTAAAAAACCCTCTTCCCTTTGAATAGTTTTATCATCCAAGTTTTTTTTGCTAATTTATTTGATTTTCCATATCAACAAATCAGGGTTCAACATTTTTCACATCTAAAAAATGATCAAGATACTAACTTTTTTCTTATAAATACTAAGCTAATAAAACTAATCCAATACTGAGAAAGCACAGTATGCTCTTGATATAAAATCTCCACGTGGATTTCGATTAAATACGCCCCCCCCTACACATCCAGTCTGACCAGCGTCAACCTGCCCAGTAATATCCACTGACTAGTAAAGGGCGCAAAATTTGCCATGGTACAGATAGAAAGGCAAAAGTTGGGATCCTGTAAAAAGTATAAAAAAGAATGAAAATTCTGAAACTTCACCAGTTCTGCACTACAGTTTTACAGCTGCAGGTAAGGGGAACTAGTGGCAGGAAACATATCCGTAAAGAGAGAAGATGCTAAACCTTTTTTTCAGAAAAGTGGAATTGAACAATTTTTAATCATCTTAAAATTGAACTTTTAAAAAGTTTTGCACATACCCAAAGTACTCATCTTAATCTTTGTTACTGAGGAACTTTGTTTCAAAGAATGTAAGACATACATTTTATAGCAAAAACACATTGTTAATCTTATTCTTCTTTCTTGGCTGTAAATAGTGTATTTATATTTTAATAAATTAAACCTTCCAGCTATTAAAGCATATCTTATCTGCTTCCTTGTAGAGTTTATAACTCTCTACGTAGTTATGTGTTATATATATTCGTACATGTATGTATATTGTAGATATGATACATTTGCATTATTTGTTTGATGTAAAAATTAATTGATCATTAATTTTACTTTTCTAATCAACATTGCTGTAAAGATATTTTGATAGGAAGCAACAACTTGTTTCAGCTTGGACAACATTTTCACTGTTTGAATTAAAAAGAGAAATCTTATCTGTAAAATGACGCTAATTGTTGTTTTTTTCCAACCAATATTGCTGGTTACTGGGTAAAATATTTTTTTCTTCTCTAATATAAAAATGTTAATATAAAAACTGCCACAATGCCTGGACATATCAAGCTTGCTAAAGGACAGGTTGTTCCTGATCCAACTGAATTCTTGGTACCTTCCATTGAAGTCAAAAGATCTGACCAGGCTAAACCTTATGACAACAAGAAGTCTGTCTGGATCCCTGATCCCAAAACTCATGGATATCTCGAGGGAATCCTTTGAGTCTGGAGATATTGAGGATGATCCAGCAAGCAAGTGTGTTGTTTCTGTGGGTCATGAAAAAATTACCCACAAGGCTTCTGAGGTTGGAAAAGTTAACCCTCCCAAGTTTGAAAAATGTGAGGACATGGTTAACCTTACTTTCCTTAATGACGCATCTGTCTTCTGCAACTTGAAGACCCGTTACCAGGTTAAGTTGATCCATACCTACTCTGGTCCTTTTGTTGTAGTTGTAAACCCTTACAAGTGTTACCCTCTTTACACTCATCGTTGCTCCAAGATCTACTTGGGTAAAAGACGCAATGAAGCTCCTCCTCATTTGTGGGCTGTAGCCAAAACTGCCTACCGTGGCATGTTGCAAAACTCTAAGGATCAAGCTATGCTGATTACTGGAGAGTCTGGTGCAGGAAAAACTGAAAATACCAAGAAGGTAATTACTTATCTGGCAATAGTAGCAACTTCATCAGGAAAGAAAGTTGAGAAGAAGGTCTCTTTAGAGGATCAGAGTGTAGCTACCAACCCTATTCTTGAATCCTATGGAAATGCCAAAACCTCTAGGAATGACAACTCCTCTCGTTTTGGTAAATTCATTAGAATTCATTTTACTAATTCAGGAAAACTAGCTGGTTGTGATATAGTGTCTTATCTTCTGAAAAAGTCCCATATCACTGAACAGCAATCCGTTGAAAGATCTTATCATATCTTCTACCAACTGCTCCAGCCTTTTGGTGATGGCATTGGAGGAGGCCTGAGAGAGAAATGCAGACTTAGTACTGATATTTATGATTACACTTATGTGTCCCAGGGTAAAACCAAAGTTGAATCCATTGATGACAATGAAGAGCTGGAATACACTGAGGATGCCTTTACTGTTCTAGGATTTGGTGAACAGGAGAAGTTGATTGTTACATGCTCACTGCTGCTGTCATGACTTTTGGTGGTGTTGAATTCAAGACCAAGGGAAGAGATGACCAAGCTGAGTGTGAGCTTGTTGGATCTGAGACCTTCCCAGGAAAGGCTGCAGCTCTTTGTCGAGTTGACAGTAATGCCATGATCAAGGCTTTCTGCAAACCAAGAATAAAGGTTGGAACCGAATGGGTAACCAAGGGCCAGACTTGTGAGCAAGCTGGCAATTCTGTTGGAGGTATTGCTTGTGCAATTTTTGATAGAGTCTTTAAATGGCTGATTGAAAAGTGTAATGACACTCTAATTGATCCTACTTTGAAGAAAAACAACTTCTGTGTTGTACTTGTTATTGCTGGATTTGAGATCTTTGAGTACAATGGCTTTGAACAAATTTCCATCAACTTTGTCAATGAAAAGCTTCAACAGTTCTTCAATCATCACATGTTTGTTGTTGAGCAAGAAGAATATGTAAAGTAAGGAATTGACTTGGTTATGGTAGATTTTGGTATGGATTTGGCTGCTGCTATCATTATGTTTGAAAAACCCATGGGAATCTGGGCTATTCTTGAGGAGGAATCTCTCTTCCCTAAGGCAACTGACAAGTCTTTTGAAGAGAAACTTAAGGCTTCTCTGGGAAAACTGCCAGTCTTCTTGAAGCCCCAGTCCAAGACAGATAAGAATGCTCACTTTGCTATTTCTCACTATGCTGGCGTTGTATCTTACAATGTTACTAACTGGCTGAAAAAAAACAAAGACCCTGTTAATGACTCATTTGTAGTGGTATTCAAATCAACTTCCACTGTTGAACTCCTTGTCCACTTGTGTAGAGATCATCCTGGATAACCTCTTGTAACATCAAAGGATGATGGAAAAAAAGAAGAAGAAGTGAGGTGGAAAGACTGTTTCCTCTGTGTATTTGGTTTCACTAGGAGAGTGGATGCAAACCCATTTATGCTTGTGAGCCTCACTTTGTGCGTTGCCTTGTACCCAACACTCACAAGAAGCCTGGAGACGTTGAGCCTCCTCTAATTATGCACCAGCTCACCTGTAATGGTGTATTAGAGGGTATCAGGATTTGCATGCGAGGATTCCCCAATAGAATGTATTATGCTGACTACAAAATGCGATTTGCTATTCTTGGAGCAGCTGAGATTGCTAGCTCTAAAGATGACAAAGTTGCAGTATATGCTTTGATGGACAAAATTGAGTTTGACAAAGAAAGATATCATCTTGGACACACTCTTGTCTTCTTCAGAGCTGGAGCTCTTGCTAAACTTGAGGAAGCAAGAGATGACATTGTTGGCAAACTCATTAGATATATGCAAGGACAATCATACCAGCGTATCAAAAGGGTTGGATTTTGTAAGCCCAGAGACCAAAGAGAACTTATCAAGGTTTGCCAAAGAAATTTTAAAAAGTATATGTCAATGCGAGATTGGGGATGGTTTATTATTATTCAAAAGTCACGCCCTCTCCTTGGAATGCCAAACCTTGAAGAAGAACTTCGCCAACTGGAGGAAAAAGCAAATGCCACTTATGGTAAATACAAGTCTGCACTTGACACCACTGCATCTCTAGAAAGTGAGCTTGATAACATGCAAGTAGACATCAAAGCTTTAACAAAAACACTTGAATCTGAACAAGGAAACCTTAGTGTTTATACAGACAGGCAATCAAAAGCTACTGCCTTCAAGGCAGAAACTGAAGTTGAATTATCAACACAGCAAGCTTGTCTTTCTTATGAAGAAGCTTCAAGGATAGAACTTACTGCTGAGGTTAAAAAGCATTCTGGTTCCATTAATGTTGTCAAGAAGGATATTGCTATTACCATGGTGGAACAAGAAAAAACTGACAGAGATCATACTATCAAATCTCTCAATGATGAAATTTCAGAGCAGGATGAGGTGATTAACAAACTTAACAAGGAGAAAAAGCATATTGCAGAGACTCAGGCAAAATCTGGTGATGATCTTATTTCTGCTGAAGAAAAGGTCAATCACCTCAACTCAATCAAGTCCAAGCTTGAATCAACTTTGGATGAACTGGAAGGGGCACTTGACAAAGAAAAGCGCTCAAGGGGAAATCTTGAAAAGGGTAGAAGGAGAACTTAAGATGACTCAAGATACAGTTGCAGATTTGGAAAGATCCAGAAAAGAGATTGAAAATACCATTGCAAAGAAAGAAAAGGATATGGGAGGTCTCTCTGCTAAGCTAGATGATGAACAGTCCCTTTTTGCAAAAATGCAAAAGAGCATCAAGGAATACCAAGGTCATGTGGAAGAGTTGGAAGAAGAACTTGAAGCTGAGCGACAGGCTCAGGCTAAGGCAAAAAGACAGAGATCTGATCTTGCAAGAGAAATTGAACAGTTAGGAGAGAGATTAAATGAAGCTGGAGGGGCTACTCATGCCCAGGTTGAATTGAACAAGAAGAGGGAAGCTGAAGTTGGAAAACTCCGCAGAGCTATTGAAGAAACAAATATTCAGCAAGAATCTATTCTTGGGTATGTAAGCAGACTCTTTTAATTTTATTAATGCATAAAAATCCAATTAATACCATGACTTTTATTTAGGAACCTTAGGAGGAAACACCAGGACGCCATTCAAGAGATGTCTGAGCAAATTGATCAACTTCAGAAGATGAATTGAAAGCCAAGATTGAGAAAGATAAATCTCACATTATTGCTGAAATTGCAGATTGAAGAGCTGCCACTGATGAAATTGCCTGTGCTCAAGCATCATCTGACAAATCAAACAGGAATCTCCTTACTTCCCTGAATGATATCAATAAAAGGGTTGGTGAAGCCAACCTTACTCTTGGAGACTTTGAGGCTAGCAAGAGGAAGATAGCTGTTGAGAATGCTGATCTTCTCCATGCAGTAGGTGATCTTGACAACAACTTTAGCATGCTTTTGAAGGTAAAGAGTTCCATTGCTGCTCAACTTGAAGAAGTCAAATCTCTGACTGATAATGAGGCTCGTGAAAGATCTCTTCTTCTGGGGAAATTTCGCAATCTTGAACATGAGGTTGATGGAGCCAAGGAGGCTCTTGATGAGGAATCTTCTTCTAGAGACAATGTACTCTGTCAAGTTGCTAAAGCTGAAGGTGATGCTAACCTTTGGAGAACCAAGTATAAAAGTGAAGCAGTTGCAAAGGCTGAGGAGCTTGAGATGACCAAAATGAGGTTGGTTGCCAGACTTACTGAGGGCGAGGGAACCATCAAACATCTTAATGCTAAGCTCTCTCAAGTAGACAGATCTAGATCTAAGATGCAAGCAGAACTTGATGAAATAACGTCTGGCCTTGATCAAGCCCAGGTCTTAAATGCTGCAATGGAGAGAAAGGCTAAACAATTTGACAAAGTTATCAGAGAGTGGAAACATAAGGTTGATTCTCTATCTTGTGATCTTGATTGCAGCCAAAAGGAAAGTCGCAATGCTTCATCAGACCTCTTCAAGGTTAAATCTGCCTTTGAAGAAAGTATGCTTCAGCTTGATGAAGTAAGAAGAGAAAACAAGACCCTTTCTAATGAGATCAAAGATATCATGGACCAAATCAGCGAAGGAGGAAGATCTATCCATGAGATTGACAAAATTCGCAAGCTTCTTGAGGCTGAGAAACTTGAGCTCCAGGCTGCTCTAGAAGAAGCGGAAGCCACCCTTGAGCAGAAAGAAAACAAGGTTCTTCATGCTCAGCTGGAAATGACTCAAGTTAGACAAGAGATTGAGCATCGTCTTTCTGAAAAGGATGAAGAATTTATGGCTATCAAGAAAAACCAGTCAAAGGCTCTTGAATCTATGCAATCAGCCCTTGAAACTGAAACGAATGGAAAAGCTGAGGCTTTGAGGATGAAGAAGAAGCTAGAATCAGATGTTACAGATTTTGAGCTTGCTTTGGAGCATGCCAATGCTGGAGCTATGGAAACACAATCAACCATCAAAAAGTACCAAAATCAGGTTCGGGATGCTCAGTGCAAGGTTGATGAGGAATCACACATGAAAGCTATTGCTTAAGATAACAAGGTCAATGCTGAACGAAAGGCAGGGCTATGCAAAATGGACTTGAAGAAGCAAGAACAATGCTGTAACAGGCTGATAGAGGAAGGAGGAGCCTGGAGCAAGAACTGGCAAATTCAAATGAGACTCTAGCTGACTTGTCCAATCAAAACCAGGCCATATCGGCTGCTAAGAGGAAGCATGAAAATGAGTTCCAAACTGTAGCTGTAAGTATTTATTAACTTATAATTTCTTAGTTGACTAAAGTCTTAAAAAAATTGTTTTAGCTTGATCTGGATGAAATGGCAAATGAAGCTAAACTATCTGAAGAGAAGGCTGCTAGAGCTATGATTGATGCTGCAAGACTTGCTGATGAACTTCGTTCTGAACAAGAATTTGCCATGTGCCTTGAAAAAGACCGTAAGCTTCTGGAGGCCCAGTGCAAGGATGCCCAGGCTCGTGCTGATGAGGCTCAAGTTAATGCTCTTAAGGGAGGAAAGAAAGCCATGATCAAAATGGAGACAAGAATTAGTGAGCTTGAATCTGAGCTTGATGCTGAAAATAGGAGACTTGGAGATGCTAACAAAAATCTCAGGAAAACTGATCGTAAGGTGAAAGAACTTACTTTTAGTGCTGATGAGGACAAAAAGAACCATGAGCGCATGCAAGCTTTGATCGATCAACTCCAGAGCAAGGTTAAGTCATACAAGAAGCAGATAGAAGAAGCCGAAGAGATTGCTGCTCTGAACCTTGCTAAGTTTAGGAAGGTGGCTGGTGTCCTTGGAGAAGCTGAAGCTGCAGCAGACCAAAATGAACAAGGATGAAGGCTCGTGCCAGGTCTGCATCTCTTGGACCAATGTATAGTTATTTTTTATTCAAATCAAGTAATATCAAGATTATCATTCTTAAATAAATATTTGCAAATGTATGTATTTATTTTTTTCAGAGATTATATGAGAATATTTCATTCTGTAAACTTAAATTATATTTAATTCCAGATGGATAATTGATAGGAATAAGAAAACAGAAAGTTAGATCCTAAATTAATAATATATGATAGATGTGTACAAAATAGATAGATTGAGAATAATTAAGTTAGATAGACATAGATAATAGATATATTAGAAAGTCATAGTTTGATTATGGATAGATTTTAAGGTAGATATTAATAGGTATAATCATGTTTGAATTGATACAAAGTTATATTGTTTAATTTGAGATACACTAATACAGACCGAGCTTTTAAACTATATTAATTTCGATTTTTTCTTTCCTGAAAGCATACACAACTCATATAATAATAAAATGCTTTATCTCATTACACATCTCTGTTCTAACCTTGTTTGCCTCTTCCAGTTTAAGAGCTACAAGATTCATATTGGAAGATACTAATGTTGCAACTCCAAGTCCTAAAATCTGCAGTTTCACATCTGGAAAATAAATTATAAATACATAATAATAATAATAATATTAATATCGTCATCACTCCATATAAAGTAGTAATCTCTTTTTTTCATTTGTTTGGATGTCCGATCATAACTCAGGAACCCGTAAACCGATTTGCTTCAAATTTAGATTGGGGAGAATTATGGGAATATTTTTAGTTTGGTTTTGAGTGAGTAAAAAATAGCTAAATTAGCAATTTAAGCCAAGTTATACAAGTGGTTGAAGTAACTATGGGTATTGAGTAACCTATTCAACGCTGTGTTTTCAAGCAAGTATCTTATATATCTAATGCAGAGTGTAATGATTGGGTGTTTGTATGTTTGTTTTCTTTAGTTCGTCAATCTGAAACATGGCCGATAGTTTTGACAAAAATACAAATACTATGTTTGAAATTTCGTCAGATAAACAACAGATAGAACAAAAGGCTGTTTCTGCCGACAGTTTGGCTGATTTCTTAGTTTCTATAAAACGACGGGCACTGATAGCTAAGTTTAACACTTATATTTCAGATAAAAATTTTGTGCGTTTAGTTTAACAATATATTAGAGGTGGTATTTTCTGTAGATTATTCGTTTCAGAGCGGGATTATTCGTTTTCTGTCAAGTGTTGGGCGATACAGTACAAAATAGGACCGGAAAGGTTGACCAGCCTCGGATATATATTCAAATGTACTACGGCTGCCCGTGCGTAGAAGACGTAGCTAATATGTACTTTTAATAGTCAAACAAATAAAAGACTAAAGTACACGGGCAACACGGTTTGCAGACATTTTTGTTTACATGAAAAATGATATTTGCTAGCTTCAATAAATTGCACTATTTCCTAAAAAGTTACACAAATGAAGTCTAAACTTCGAAAGTTTGTTTTGATTCTAGAATGGAATCCTGATATATGTTTTTTTCTTCTTCAAATTTGCCTTTAGTAAAATAATTGCGCAAAACAATAGTTTGTCTTCTGTGATTCCTGGCATGGTACCCATGGATGGTTAACGGATGGGATTTTAAAAATGTTGACTCAAAAAAATAATATTTTCAAATTTTTGAAAATCTTAAAAAAATATTTTACAAAAGTTTAATTTTAATTTTCAATGTTTGCAGGTATATCGATGATAAAAATTAAAAAAAACTTTATTACAAACCAGTGTTAGGTGTTTTGAAATCTATTCCTGAAACCATGATAAAGATGAATGCTCCAATGATTATGATAGTTTCTCTACTCGCAGTCAAACTTGCAATACTTTGATTCCTGAAAATGTTTACAGTCTTGTTACTTCTTTGCTATTGGTATACACTGAATATATCGCTGATCAATAATGCAGGAGGTATCCTTACTTTTCTCTCTAAAAATTGATTATTTTCCATTCTTGTTTCTCTACAAAATGACTTGGAAGTTTATACTGTATAAACAGTGAAGAAACGACGATATTTTTCTCATTGTTACTCAGATAGATAGATAGATCGGGTTCCTTAAAATTACACCCCTCTGATTGGTTGGAAAAGGTACCTGAGGTATCTCAGGATAACAATAAGGTTTGCTGAAACCATTTTAGAGAGAATTGATGCTCCAACTGCAATCCAGAACATACTACTCTAGTCAAAAACAAAAAAGTGTTAATTAATAAATATATTTATATATACATTTTTTGAGTTTTAGAGGACATTACGCGAAAAATATGAATTCTCTCAATCTACGCGCTCTTGCAGTAACAACAGTTAGCTAAAAATACTTGGGCGGCAGCTCACGGTTTCATCGTGGATTTTGGAAGAAAGTCTGCACTTGCCAAAACTAAAACGGTAAGGTGCGATTGAGCAGAAACAATCTTCCAGAATCCATCATGAACACGTAATAATAATCACATAAAATACTTTTCAAATTCAGGTTAGCTCCTCTTCGCTTGGCAAATTGAAAAAAAAACTGAATGGAATCAGCTGTTTCTGGCCAGGAAGTTGAGAATGTAAGCCGTAAGTGCGTCATTTAGACAAGGAATAGAGGAGCAGACATTATGACGAGCTTGTATAGTAGAGAGAATTGAGATATACTAAATTCATATGTGGTTCTCCATTCAAAATTTAAGGCAAATCGGTAGAAGGGTTAAAGAGAACAGGCAAACATATAACGTTGTAATCTCTGCTTGTTTGAATGATTTGGATGTCCGATCATAACTCACCCCTTCAAATTTTGATTGAGGAACTCGGTAGAATAACGGGAATGTTCTTAGCTTATAGTTACAAATTCTAACTTGCTTGGGTTAACTTTTATAGGGAAAATATTGTTTCCAAGCAAAGCTGGGTTCCAAAGCCAGTTCTAATCTCCTGTTTGTTTAACCCCTTTACCGATTTGCCTCACATTTTGAATGGAGAACCACTTGATGTTTTTAGCTTGATTTTTTAGAAGTTATAAAGGGAAATCTTATATTCCAGGCAAAGCAGGATTGCCAAGCTATTATTTTATGCTTTGGTTAAAATTTAAGTTTTACGCCCCCCCCTCTTTTATTTTTACCTATTTTCAGGGGTTTCCTCCGATGTAAATAGAAAGGGTGGCTGAAACAATTAGTTTTTGTTAAAAACCATTTACTATCATTTTGTAATAATGAAAAGTAATAGATAAGATTGTTTTTTTGATTTTTAAACTTAAAGGGCATGTAATTGCTTAATTTCATGTGCACTTAAAGGGACAGACCGGCTTTGTAAGGTAGTTAAACTGAGTATGCACTATGCAGTGTTGTGGACAAATTTTTTAGGATTCATTTGAGACATATAAAACTTTTTAAAGATCTGTAAATCCTGAGTTTGAGCGCAAAGTCGACGTTCAAAACTGTACTTTTGGATGGATACGTAACGTTTTCAGTATTGTTTTTTTTAAATTATTAAATAACGACGACAAAAAATGTAAACAAAATTCTACAGTAAACTAATTAGTTGTTTAGGAAGCGGTTGAGAAAATAAAAATTAATCTTTTCATCGAAAATAAGTCATCTTATTCAATTATTAGTTTCTACATTCTCTGATTATTCACAAATATTTTCTGCAGATTTTCTGGAATTTTTATTGAAAAGACGACATTTGAAATTTTTATAGAAATCTGCGAACAAATTCATAGAAAATAAGAAATTCAATATAATGATGAAAATGAAATAATTGATTCTAACATTGATTTTTTGAACAATCTCTTTGTGTTGAGAAATGTGTTCCTGAACATCTAATTAGTTTACTGTATAATTTTTACTTTATTTTTCGTCGTCGTTATTTAATAATTTAAAAAAAAACTGATTCTGAAAACGTACCCACCCAAATTCTTTAACGCCGACTTTGCACTGAAACTCAGTAATTATACATCGTGTAAACGTTTTATATGTCTCAAATGAATCCTAAAGAATTTGTCCACAACACTGCATACTCAATTTAACTACCTTACATAGCCGGTCTTTCCCTTTAATGCAATTCACAAGGATACCCTCCAAAGCTTTTTCTGATCAAATATGAACTAAATATCAATGTTTATAATGTTAAAAACAGATTATTCTATACGAAAGGGACAGATTCAGCTTTCAAGGGTAGCTTTGTAAATCGAGCAGTGCCATCTTTGTATGAAGGGTTCCTTGAAATTCCGTGTACAGTCTCTTTACACAAAATCAAGTTTATGCACTATGCACTACACTAACCCCTATATTTTTGTTAACATAACACTTTCTGCTAAAACCCACCGAAACCTTAGTTAAGGGGGTTAATAGTATATTGCAGTTTTTGAACATGAACTTTGGACCGAGAGCTGTTTACATTTTTCCAAAAACTACAGTACACTATTTTTGTAAACAAATATATGCGACATCTTCCCATAGCATGAGATTACCTTAATAACGAGAACTACGCCAGCCATCATAACAACAAGAGAAACAATATTTAAAACTCCAAAAGATTCCTTTAGGAATAATCTTGCTGACAAACTAGGTTAGAATTTCTAATTACACATTTGTTTCGAAATTTTAGTAAAAAAAGTGCAATAATGACTTTTTCAATGAATTTTTCGTACAAGAAGTATCAAAATAAATTTTCTTAATATTCTTCAAATACAACGGATGACATTTTAAAAACGACTTGGAACTTTTAGTACTGTGATAACATTTTTTATTTACTTATTATTGTTAAAATATCTGCGATTTTTTAATATTATAATTAATTCTGTATACCTGACAAAAATAGGTTGAAGAGCATTAATCATCTGAAAATTCCCCAAATTAAGATTTTGTATTGCAAACATGTCTGATAAATAAAAAATTCAGCCATCATAACAACAAGAGAAACAATATTTAAAACTCCAAAAGATTCCTTTAGGAATAATCTTGCTGACAAACTAGGTTAGAATTTCTAATTAATATTACACATTTGTTTCGAAATTCAACAAAGAAAGAGCTATAATAACTTTTTTTGCAATGAATTCTTCGTATAATAAGTAAAAAATAAATCTTCTTAATATTCTTAAAAAAAGCTTATTCTCACAGTTTCAAATATAACAGATGACATTTTAAAGACGACCTGGAACTTTTTAATAGCGTGATAAACATTCTTTATTTACTTATTATTGTTAAAATATCTGTGATTTTTTAATATTATGATAAACTAGCTGGAGGGCCAGGTGTGGCCCATGGAAAAAAAAATTTAGAAAAAAATTTGAAATTTGAAAGAAAAATATTTAAATTTGAAAGAAAAAAATATTTTTGATTTTAGCCTGTAACACCCATGAGTGTCCACAATTTTTTTAGCCCAGTCTAGCCGTTTGGCGGGCTTTAGGCAACATATATATAAATATACAAATGTCTTGTTTTATTATATAGATTTTGTATACCTGACAAAAATAGGTTGAAGAGCATTAATCATCTGAAAATCCCCCAAATTAAGATTTTGTATTGCAAACATGTCTGATAAATAAAAAATTCAAAAATCGTCAAAATGTTTAGAAACTAAATATTTCTTGCTGCCATCAATGCGTGGAAGAGAGTTTTTTATTTATTTTTTTTTCTCTTAAAGGAACTGTAAGCGTAATTTCAGGTGACCCTCTAGACAAAGATGGCATTGCCTGATTCACAATGTTACCCTTGAAACTTTTATCTATAGTTTAATAATGTGAAAGTTATTTTTGTAGGATTAAAAATTCTAAATTCTGATAATTCCTTTGTGGTTTTCCTGCACTGTAGATATGAGCAAGAAACTTTTGCAGAGAAACCACAATTGAAAATAATTTGTTTTAGAAATAAAAAAAATGATTTCTTATTCACACTTGATAAAAAACGATTTTAAGGTGAATCTTTGAATGGTGTATCACTTTAAATTACACTTCCGCTTACAGTCCCTTTAAAACTATTATTTTTTGACCTTTTTTTAAAAGATTTTTTTTTGGCAGCAAAGTAAACGATAATGGTCCAATGGAAATGAGTTTTTGCCACAAACTCAGATTTTCTAATCCCTGTATCTTCGCAAATCCAATATCGTAGACCTTCTGTTAGACCAAATAACCAAAGTTTGATATATCAAAGGTTTACACCATCAGGTTGCAAAGACTTAGGGATTAGAAAATTTAGGTTTGTTGCAAAGACTCAATTCCTTTGTATCCATTTTAGATATTAATAATCTTATAATGGTTAGTTGTGAATTATAATATTTATCTTGTTCACATGTACGTACGTGAAGCAAATTTAGCGTTTTTCTTCAAACCTGTAGCTGCCGAGGTTAAAGCAATCACACCTCTTATAATAAGAACACACCGAAACTGAAAATTGAAACAATTAATTGAGGGAATAGATAATGTAATTTTATTATGATATCCTGTTTAACTGGTACGACTTTGGGACTTCTTTACTAAATAATTATCGATTGCACAACTGGTACTGTATAATATTTATTAATCCTGGTTTAATCTGAGAAGGGTCCAATGATTTGAAATTGTATTTTGCATAAGTTTGCTTTTGTAAAACATGCAAATTCGTTATCCTATGTGAAAACACCTTTTTAAAGTCTAAAAACATAAAAGTTTCTGTAAAACGAATCCCGAACTGCAGGTACTAGTCAAACTAAAATAAATTGCACGCTAGCTTGAAATATTATATGTGTTTAATCATAACTTCTCTTATTGAAGAGATATTGAGAAGAACATGAATGTTTTGAATTTCTAATATATTGTAAGTGTAAGCTGTAGGAGTAATGTTGCAAAAATCTTACCTTCATCTAACGGAAAATGCTTTTTATTTTTAAAATCCGAGTTTGTTATATTGTTTGAGGAGAAAACGTTTGTAGATGAAAATTATAAAAAAAGAGGGGTGCAAAGCGTCCTGAATGTTATATAAAGATTACCCAGTATGATTGAAAAGACGGAAATGCTGGTTTATCTACAGCTATCGACCAAGGTATAGACACAGAGAATATCACAAAGCTTCTAAACAAATATTTTTTGTTGAGAAAATAACCTTTTTCTGACTTTACACGGAATTTATTAAGTCTTCCAAGAAACATAAGAATTAAGAGAATTGAAAATCGTGTTTGATTTCCAATAGTTGGTTTATAACAAAGAGTGTATGTAATAAGACTGTAAGTCGAATCAAGGATTTAATGCAAAGAAAGTTATTTCAGAGGTGTACGCATCTTTTGTACTGCAGTGTACTGTTACTGGGTGGTAATGTAACCACAAGACGGATGTCGAAGCCTGACATAGGATCCATCTTTCACATAAATAATCAATTAAATATTCTTGTCATAGGAAACTATTATGTTAATTATCAAAATTATCAAAATTCAATGCTTTTAACCTCCTCGGGTACTAAAAGAACACTGATGCATCTGTTCTTGTTTACAAATTCCGCCCAGAGAGAACTGGTTTCACCATTAATGAATCCAAACCAGATCAAATTTTCCAAGGTAGAAAAAGTCGTGAATAAATATATAGACAATTTTCAAACAGCCATGTTTCCTCGGCTTTCAAGGTTTATGTGAATAAGTGGTAAAGATACTTGATTTTCTCAGCTCCTCCTGTCAATTTGAAATATGTATTTTTTCTATTCATCATTTTGCAGAGCTGCACTGTGTTGGTGAATACTCTTCCAATATTCTCTCCTTTTATGTGATAAGCAAATTACTCACTAAAATCAACAGTACACTGTTCTTTTTTTCCAATTCTCCTCTACACCTATCCTCAATTTCGGTCAAATAAATTTTTTGTGGTTTTTTCTGTGTGGGCGGCCTTTCATTTTTAACATCCTTTATCGGCTGTCCTGACGAATGTATTGTATGTAGAATGTCTGGTAGATATATAAAAGTTTAAAAAAATGTTTATCATTAATCGAAAAAATAAACATTAGAAAAATATATTAAATACATAATTTGATTTTCAATATCTTCGTTAATGTTAAAGGTGGAAAAGGTATTGAGTCTTTGTAACAAACTCTGATTTTCTAATACCTATATTTTTTCCACCTGATAGTGTAAATCCATAGAGAATAGAATATATATTAGAGGGGAAATTAAAGAATCTCTCGGTATGAATTTTTTCAGTCCCTTTCAGCCTGAAAGGGAGTTCAAAGTGTACAAATCATGTAAATGTTCACAAATTATATGAAGTAGAGCACATTAATACAGTATGTTCCCTAGACTATTCATTTCAATTTCGAATTTTTTAAACTGTTAAATAAACTTTACAATGAATTAGGTAAATAAAAACATCATTTGATTTATAGTTATAATGGAAAATCATCGTTTGTAAAGTGAAAGGCATAGAGTCTATGTGAAACGATCATTGATCAATTATGAAACCAGCCTATTTCATAATTTTGGTTTTTTTTTTAACAATAATTTTAGATTTTCTATAAAATGATATTCCAGGGCCCAAAAGGTTATATAGCATAAATATGTGAAGTACANCATACCTATATTTTTTCCACCTGATGGTGTAAACCTTTGATATTTCAAACTTAGATTTTTTCATCTAACAGAATTCATAGTTTGAAATATCTAAGGTCTACGGCATTGGATTACAAAGATATAGAGATTAGAAAATCATAGTTTGTGGCAAAGACTCTATTCCTTTGTAGACCACATACCGGAAATTCTAAGACATATAGTTTTCTGTGTATAAACTTTAAACTTATATTTATATTTAACTAAATGCATGCTTAAATTTTGTTATTTTTAATAAACAGTTTGCGTAATCGATCGTCATATTTAAATAATAAAATAGAATCTTATGTTTAAACAAAAATCAAAATAGTCTCCCAGGAATGTGAAATGTGTATACAAGATTTAATCAAGAGAGGGGGGGGTTACTGCCCCAAGGCCCCACTGTATGTGCCCCTACAATGTCCCATATAGAATTAGAAACACTCTCCAAAATTTAAACAATGTTTTAGCATGAAAATCTGTGGTGGTTGATCTCGGCGTTGAATTGCGTTATTTTAAATTTTTTTTTATTTTCATCATTGATTTTAAAGAAAAAAAGATTTACAAACTTTAAGACAGAGCAGGCTAAAATGTAAATGCTTGAAAACTTTGTGTAAAACAATCTGCACTAAATTAAGTATATTTCATCAAGGAATGTCTAGTGAACATTCATTTCAAAAGTTGCATACCTGATTCACACCACCCTTTACACCCTTGGAGAATAAATTAGGATTTTAGTATTGTTTTTCATAAGGAATTCACTCAGCCTGTCTTTCTTGTTTTTGCTGTGTAAATACGCAATTTACAATTTCTAGAAAACTCATCTACAATTCTCAATTTTGTGTAGAAAAATAAACGATGCCCTTATCATTTTTGCTATAAGAAAGTTTTGAAGGGTGTACTATTGTGAATCTGGCATGCTACTTTTTAATTGACAGTTGACAGTTCCTTAAATACCTGTAAAAAAGAAGAAGAATAGGATGGAGGTCAATTTTTTTCATAACAACGTAACAAAGAGACATCATAAGGGTCTAAACAGAATTCATGAGGGTCTAAACAGTATTCATGAAGGTCTAAACAGAATTTATGAGGGTCTGAACAGTATTCATGAGGGTCTAAACAGAAATAATGATGGTCTAAACAGAATATATGAGGGTCTCAGCAGTATTCATGAAGGTCTAAACAGAAATAATAATGGTCTAAACAGAATATATGAGGATCTGAACAGTATTCATGAAGGTCTAAACAGAAATAAATAGGGTCTAAATAGAATATGAGGGTCTCAGCAGTATGCATGAGGGTCTAATCAGTATTCATGAGGGTCTAAACAGAATTAATAAGGGTTTAGTATTTATAATGGTCTAAATAGAGTTCATGAGGGACTAAACAGAAATAATGAGGGTCTAAACAGAATATATAAGGGTCTCAGCAGTATGCATGAGGGTCTAGTCAGTATTCATGAGGGTCTTGACAGTATTTATGATGGTCTAAACAGAATCAATGAGGGTTTATTATTCATACGGGTCTAAACAGAGTTCATGAGGGTCTAAACAGAATTCATGAGGGTCTGAAAGTATGCATGAGGGTCTAAACAGAAATCATGAGACTCTAAACAGAATTATCTGAGGGTCTAATCAGTATGCAATTAGGGTCTAATAAGTATTCATGAGGGTCTTGACAGTATTCATGAGGGTCCAAACAGTATCCATGAGGGTCTTGACAGAATTCATAAGGGCCTAAACAGAATTCAAGACCGTCAACATAGAATTCATTAGGGTCTACACAGAATTCTTGAGGGTCTAAACAGAATTTACGAGGGACTGAACAGAACTCATGAGGGTATAAACAGAATTAATGAGCGACTAAACAGAATTCATGAGGGTCTAATGTGTATGCATGAGAGTCTAAACAGAATCATGAGGGTCTAAACAGCATTTATGAGGGTTTGTTATTCATGAGGTTCTAAACAGAATTCATTAGGGTCTAAACAAAATTCATGATTGTATAAACAGTATGCATGAAGGTCTAAACAGAATTCATGAGGGTCTAAACAGTATTCATGAGAGTCTAAACAGTATTCATGAGGGTCTACGCAGAATTCATGAGGATACAGAATTCATGAGGGTCTAAACAGAATTCAAAATGGTCTAAACAGTATTTACGAGGGACTTAACTGAATTCATAAGGGTCTTAACAGAATTCATGATGGTCTGAACAGAATTCATGAGGGTTTATTATTCATGAGAGTTTATTATTCACGAGGGACCAAACGGCCTTTTTGATGGTCTACGCAATATCCATGAGGGTCTAAACATTATTTAAAGCAATAATTCTTTTATGGGGGGGGGGGGGGGATGAGGTGTAAAAATAGATTTAAAACAATGCTCTAAAAAATTTAAAACCTTGATTTTAGACGCTGTAAAAATATGCTTTGTACAGAAAGTAAAAGAAGAATTTAAAATTAATTTTTTATATGTAAATCGTTTTTGACGTTTTTTCAATACAAAATTACTTTAATTACGTAGGTAACAGGGTGTCCCAGTAAACGTAGGATTTAGTTGACGATTTCTATATCGTCTTCGCTTAACGCGGCACCATTTCGTGAATGTAATTTTAGAAGTATCCAAGTATGCAGTTTAAACAACTAACACCGAAGATTGCTGGTCTCGGGATTTCCAAAATGTGGTCTGCCTTTTTTACACATCTCAATTGTTGACAGAGGTATTGCAAAATTTGTTAAGATTCCAATTTTTAAATGTTTAGTTTTGAAGTTATAAAGAAGGGAGACCACATTTTTAAAAGTACATAAAAAATATGTTTTCGATATTATCAAAGTTATTTTTTAATTTTTGCAAATCAAAGACGACTTTTAAAGACCTTTGTTAATTCCCATATTTAGTCCCTTTTATCAGTTTTATTACCTTTAGAACTGTGAGAATCAATCCAGCACAAGGAATTCTTTTCAGCAAACTTTTCTTCTAAAATCAAGAAATATTTCTTTGATGAAGAAAAAAACATTGTTATTGTATGTATGGAACATAATAATTGTTGTCTTCGTTATTTATTTAAATATAGAAGGAGTTTTTAAATAGAAAATATTACAGAATGATGGTAGATCGGTTATTATTATCATTATTATTACTATCATTAATATTATTATTATTATCATTATTAATCTTACTATTATATTATTACTATTATTACTATTATCATTATTATTATTATTATTATTATTATTATTATTATTATTACTATTATTATTATTATTATTACTATTATTACTATTATCATTATTATTACTATTATTATTAGTATTATTATTGTTTTTATAATTATTATCATTATTATTATTATTATTATTATTATCATGTCTAAAACTATTTCTAGGTGTAAAAATAAGACTTTTCATGTGAAAAAGAAGGAAAGAAGACAACAAGTATTTTACACAATTTAATCCACAATTAAAAACAAACAAAAGTCTAATCTCCATTAACATTTAAAATAAATCAAGGGTATAATATATATCAATATATTTTAAAAACATTGTAGTAAATTGTCAAAAGATAAAGTATTTACAGTCTAAATATTTCGTCACTTTTAGAATACAAAAATTAATAAAAAGAAAAAAGAAAAGAAAAAAGAAAATGTTTAGAATTTATTTTCCTTTGGTTCAACCACATTTTCTGCATCTGTATCAACGTCTCTAAATTCAGTTTCTAATTCCTGAAGAGAAAAATCTCACTTTAACAAATATATACAGGGTGTCTGAAAAAACGGGGAAAAGGGTCTTCAGAATCGTTTGTAATAGGATTTTCAAGATTGAGACCATTTTTTAAATCTATGTACAATTTCTATTCTATGAGGTCGTTATTAAAAATGAAAAATTTCTAGATTCATAAAAAGTTTTGCTTATAATTGGATTTTCAAGATTGAGACCATTTTCTTATTGCTACGTAGAATTCCGATTTAATGAGCCCAATTTAAATTTAATCTCCGTTCGCACAATTTTATTTTTAATGCTAGGTTACAGTTTATTACAGTATAGTAGTATACAAGCCTAAAATTGAATTCGTTGAATCAGAATTGTACGGAGATTATCTTTATTTTTACCAAATTTACTCACTACAGATGGAAACTTTAGGAGCCTTTAAAATTGTAATTTTTAGATCTACAAGCCTAAAATTGGACTCATTAAATCGGAAATTGTACGTATATTTTGATAATGGTCTTGTTTTTGAAAATCCGATTACAACCAAGTCTGTATGACTCTTATTCCCCGTTTTTTTAAGACACCTTGTATATATAAATATAAATGTGTATATATATATATATAAATATAAATATATATATAAACAAACAATTTTGTGATTTAAAATAATGAATCAAATATTTAGCTGTTTTTATAATTCATCATCTGGTCTTTTTTCATTAAATAAAAAATTGCATAAATTTTAAAGTGTCCCAAAGGCTTGGCCTTAGAATTTTCTTCACTAACTCACATATACACTTTTTTAAAAGCTGAGGACATATACTTTTTAGAACTAAATAGCACTTCTTTTAACTTTGGCTTTTATGAAGTAATTGGCCAAATTCTGGTCGATTTAAAAACTATTTTGGAAGTTTAAAAATCCAACCTTTTGCCTAATCTTAGATATCTCCTGATCAAATTCTAAACTAAGAGCAGTTGAAACTGTCAAATTGTTGTTCTGTATCACGTCTAAAATATTTGTCAGATGTTCTGTATAAAAAATATCCGCAATACATTTGTTAGTGAAAAAATAAATTAATCCCGGTTCGTACTCACCCTGTATTTATATTTATACATATAAGATTATTTATATACATAAGATTATTTGTGATAACAGAAGTGATGCCACAAACTCAAATTTTCTACTCCCTATTTCTTTGCAATCAGATTGTATAAACCTTTAATATTTCAAACGTAGACTATTTGATCTAACAGAATTTATAGTTTGAAATATCGAAAGTGTCAACACTGGATTACACAATCAGAATTTGTGACAAAAACTCAGTTCATTAACAATTAATATTTTCTTTCTCGTATATTTACCAAATTCATTTTGAGCCAGACATTCAGCTTCGGATTCAAGAGGAACCATTTTCTTTCTAAATAGTCTCAGCAAATTTTAAAAGTGTTGAAAAATAGGTTTTTAAAGCGCAATTTTTTATGACTCTAAAATTCAAGATTAATTGGAATTTTTTTCTTTTTTTTAGTATTTTTGTCATTTTGTATCTTTAATTATTCTTAGCATTATTCTACACTTTAAACTTTTACAGGCATTAATTTCTCATTTCTTATTAATTTGATTATTTTTATTAAGCTTGTACTCTTTGTGTAGTGGTCAGCTGCAAAATGAAAATAATTCCCATTTATGAAATCATAATTGATATCAGCAAAATAGTTGTGGTTAGAAAGGTTAGACACGAACAATTGTTAACGGTTTTCAAGAGAAAATGTTTTTTGTAATTATAAATTTAAAGACCTCCATTTTTGTAAATATAAATTTAGATACCTCAGGATTCAGTTTGGCGTCTAAAAATGATAACTGATAAAAATTCATGCACAGTTTCAAATTTTTTGCTTACGTTGCATTTTTTATGAATTATGAAGAATTTTCACTCACCTCAACTTTTGCTGATGCATCATAAGGGGTTCTTTTGAATTAGAGACAATAAAGACTTAAAGAATGGAGAATGAGAACTTTAATTTGACGTAAGGTTTATCATTTTTGTAATAAATTAACTATTAAAAAAAATTTGTTAATACGCAAAAATTCCATTTTAGAGCTAAGTGGATGAACAACTTGATCGCGGTTCATCCACGTCTCAATATTCATTAAGGTCCTTGCTTTGATAAGGGAATTGAGTTTTGGTCACAAATCAAATTTTTTAACCCTTATATGTTTGCAACCTAATTGTGTAAAGATTTGATATTTTAAACTTAGACTTTTTTATCTAACACAATTCGTATTGTTTGAAATATCGAAGGTTTACAACATTGGGTATTAAAAAGTAAGAGTTTGTGTCAAAGCCAAAAATAATATATTTTAAATTTTAAATAATGTAAAAATTTCGAGGCGACTGGAGCCAGGAACTTTTGAATCAACGGAATTTATTATTGGTCATTCTTTTCTAACTCTCATACGTTTTAATTTAATAATAATAAAAATTTAAACAAAGGCATGCAAAGAAAGGAATTGAGTTTTTGTAACAATCTCTGATTTTTTAGTCCCGATATATTTGCAACCTGATGTTGTTTGTCTTTGATGTTTCAATTTATAAATTCTCATGTTAGACAAATAATCTTAGTTTGAAATATTAAAGGTTTTCATCATCAGATTGTAAAGAAATAGTAACGAGGAAATTTGAGTTTGTGGCAAAACTCAAAGCCTTTGCACAATATAAACAAAATGTATTTGATCTGTTTACTTTTAAGATAGGCATTCCAAAGAACCATATAATATTGACATTTAATGACCGGAAATGGGTCTAAGTGAAGATTTATTATGGTAAATAAAAATATGAAAAAAGAGTTAGTTGAAAACTCCAGATTTTTTGACCTTTTTTCTGAAAGCTGGAAAGTTCTACGAATTGAAACGAGTTTCTATACGTTGGATTTCTATAAGGTTTGACTTCTAAAACGGAGTCAAACCTTATAGAAATCCAACGTTATAGAAACCGCTACGTATAGCAACAAGGCGTATTTTCCGGGAGAACATTTTAAAATTTTTGAGAAATTAAATAAATTTTATGAAATCATATTAGCATTACTTGAGAACTTTTTTCTGTACTTTTAAGAATTTTTTTTCTAAAAATAAAACTGTAGATAGCATTTTTATAAAATATCTTTTTTAATACGCAATTTTATGTATAACCATATAATTATTCATTTATGTTGTCAGTACATAATAAAATCTGGGGGACCTTAAACATTAAACGTCATACGAAAAATAAATATATACAGTAAAAAAAATGGCAAGTTCAGTTTTAATTGTAAAATATTTAAAAAACACCACTTTTCATTTCTACCTATAGGAATTCATTTCTACCTATAGGCATTCATTTCTACCAATAGGCATTCATTTCTACCTATTGGGCTGGGTATTAATGTTAAAAAAGCTAATCGTTACAAACTTTTCAAGACGCCGTTGGTTCTTGGCTAATAACCGAACTATTTCTTGTTTTTTCTTAAAGTTACCGTTCGTTAACGATCTCAATTTTATTAACAGCACTAAAGATTTCGAAACATCAAACAGATTAACATCAAAACATGTAAAAAAACACCAATTTTTTTCAGTAAGTTTCCTGCAATTTTATGCATTGAAATTAGCTAAAGTTGTTGTTATTTTAAAACGCATCCATTCGTTCTTTTTATTTTCCGCTCTTTTCATGAGCGGTTGTTTGCGTTCGTTAATAATTTCAAAATGCACGTTTTTTGCTGTTCATTAACAGAACCTTTCGTTGATTTTTAAAATGAGCTGTTTGTTTACCAAATTGTGTCCCACCATATTACTCGGACTCTGTCGTTTTGACGTTTATCGAATACGAACTAACAAGAGACTAGTCAAATATAGAGAATAAAAATGCATACTGAATCTACAATTTATGAGGCATACTGTGTACACTATGTTACCATGTGGCTTCCCTTCCCAGATTTACACTCAGGTACGGGGTGCGCCGTTTTAGGAGAAGAGCATTTAATGAATAAAGCATGAGGAAAGAGCCCCAATTTTATTAAATGAGTTACCTTTGCCATTTGTTAACGACTTGTTAACATTAAGGAAATATCCTGCAAGGTAATCATTCAATAACCATAAATTGCAATACAAGCGAGCAACTTAAAATTTCCGTTTCTCAAGAATTTTATCTTTAAAATCCAAATGTTATTTTGAAACTTTATAGGGTAAGTCAAAAAAAAGTGTGATTAGCGTCGTCTGGTACAAGATTGTACTTTTTTTTGTGGAACTCTCCTGTATGGTATTTTATCAATTTATTTTTGGTACTTTTTTTGAAACTTTTTTCTCTCAAAATCAAAAATCAGAAAAGCAAAAAGTGTATAAATATTTTATCTATTAAATTCAAGAATTTTATAAATTTGAAATCACAGAATCACAGAAAATTCGCAAAATTGCAATAAGATAAGTCACAATTTTCAGTTCTAGTTGATTTTCAAGTAACTATGTTGTTTTTCAATGGCTCCTCAGTTTTCAACTGAACAGCGTAACTTTAGAATATACTAAGAAGAAAGGAACTAGAGAATTTAAAGAATTTTTCTTGAAATCTAAACTTTTGAATTTCAGAGAAAAAAGTTTTGTGGATTTTTTTGGGCCATTGGAGTACCAAAAAAATTCCAAAAAATATTGAAAAATATTCTAAACATTCCATTTTTTAACTTGGCCAAATTTTGACCCTGAGAGAACATATATGCCAAATAACGAACCAAAAATGGAATAGGAAGACGACCTTTAAACTCCAGTTGTGACTTTAAATAGTCCAATGAGCATGAGACACAGCAATTAAGCAGTGTGAACAGAACCACTTCAATTGATAAGTGATTTTATAACTTACTACTAAAGCTACAGTTTTCTGGTTATCACTGTAGAAATATTGCAAAGTTTAATCAAAGCAAACTATAACAATATACACTACAGTCTTAAAATGTTGGAAGTAAAAGAAAAAAAAAATAACCAAGCTAGGGTTTCCAACGAAATTTTCGTTGAATGAAATTCACGAAAATAATTAAACGAAACTGAACATCCTTTCGCACTTACATGTGCAAAAGGGTACGAATTTCGTTCAAAATTTTTGCAAATTTTAATGTATTTTCACATCTAAAAAGGTATCCTGTATTGAACCTTGAATATACAGAGTGAGATGAGACTTTAATAAAAACCTGAAAATCTTTAACTATGAAGATCTGAAGGTTGAAGTTAGCTTTCTGTCTTAAATATAGTTCGTGAATGATATATTCAATGATTTTGCAAAGAAAACAATAAGTTTAAAGCTGCAGATTCAATTAATAAAAGAAGACCCAAAACATTTCTCGTCCTTTGTGGATAACACTGTACTATAATATGACTGGTTAATGATTCTTGTTAAAAACATTGAGATATAGTGTGATATAGCCATTAGTCCAACTTTTCAAGGCCTACTCATAGAAAAAAATAGAACTCTAACTTTCGTGGTGAGGGTGCAAGGGAGGATTTTAAAAAAGTTCAAAAAGTACATAGGAAAAATGTTGAAAAATTATTATTCTTAATTTTGGCAAATATTTACATGTGCCACAATATATCAAATTCATTTTTCAAGGGCTTTTGATATACATTGTAGCCCTGTAGTTTCATTAATAAAAAAGTTTTTAAGCATTTCTGATTTTTTAAAACACCGACCTTCTTTTTGATTACCCTACCCTATGCATACATTTTTTTTTCTTCGCGTCTATGATGTTGAAAAAGTGAAAGCCGTTTACGTTATTTATAAAACCAGTCGTGATTGGGTTAATATTCAGACTAATTATCTAGGTTGTTAATATGTGTAAATACTGTTCATCTATTACAGGGTGTTCAACTGAACATGACAAATTAAAAATTACGAATTGGTAAATAATTTTTGGAGAGTTATTCTATTTAAAAATTTCTGTAACTACTGCTATGTGTAAGGAATGTTAAAATTAGCAAATTTAGTTTTCAACTTTGACATCAATAAAACAGATTTGAGCAAAAAGTTTTCAAGAAAATTCATTATGATTATCAAAAATGTTAGTGAAATAATATTAAAATTATACAAAAATGGGTTGATTGAAAGTTTTGGGGGAAAAATACGATTTTAAACGAAATTTTTGTTTTTCTTCATATTTTCGCTGGCTTACCGAAATTTTCGCGAAAGAGATTGGACGAAAATTTGGAGACCCTAAACCAAACACTATACAATTATAACTATGGGTTCACTTATAAAGTTAAAAGCAATCTTTAAAAAAAAGCCAAAAAGAACCGTCTTGAAAACCTGATTTCAGATACGTAGCTACAACGATGGGACATAGCTTTTGCTACGTTTTTGAGGTGTTTGTACTGTTTAAAGGCTCGTCTAAAATACTATATAAATTTCCAACATTTTAAAACTGTATTCTGTAAAAGTTTGATTTTGAAATTTGTAGAACTTCTCAGATTTTCCTGAAACCTATCAAAAGTTGAAAAACCTAAAACGTTGTTGAAAAACGAACCAAGCTATGTCCCATCTCTATAGGTGGCTGAAAAGTAGGGTTTCCAATGCGGAATTGCACAATAAGAGCGCAAAACTTGATATGTATAGCTGGCTAATTTATCTAAGCAAATTCAAAATTCTATTTAACAAAATTTGATCAAACTTTCCTTAAATTGAATAAAACGTTATTGCACATGGAAACCCGCTTACAAGTCTTACAAGTGAGAAAAAAATTCAAGAAAATTAAACAGCGTTAGGAACCAAAACCCATTCTTTTTCAACCTTTTCAAGTTATATTATACCAATCCAAACCTCTTAGCTTTAATGTGATTGCATTTTTGTTCTGTTTTTATAATAGCTTTATTACGTTAAATTTTATTTATCATTTTTAATACATGTTAGTTTTAGTTTCATTTTCATATTTCTTGTTGTAGTGTTTAACAGATAATTTTTAAAGGGAGTGAAAGCATACTTTCAAGTGATCCTTCATGGAAAGATGGCAATTCTAGATTCCCAAAATTACCCTTAAATCTATTAAATAATTTCGGAGACATTTTTGTTTTCTCAGCTTGAAAGATAAGATCTATTTGTTTTCCTGCAGTAGAAATGTGTGATACCTAAGTAGAGAAACCACGGTTGAAATTAATCAGTTTATAAAATTTATAAACCTTGAAACATTTTAAAACTGTATAGTCAAAGCTGCAAAGGTGATCAATGTTTTGCTCTACAATAATACATTTTAAAAATATTTGGTTATCAACTTGAAAATAACTTATTATCAAATCGACATAAGTCGTTGGAGCATACGTTGTGATTATTTTCCCCATTGATTACTGCAAGCATTGTATGACCATGGATTGTTGGGGTACTGTTGTGAGCTATGGTAGTCTCCACAGGATCCACCCCACCCTGTAGTGTAGCACCAGGTCCTCCCAGTAGTTTTATCCGAGCTTCTACAGTTTCCTTCACGTCCATTGTTAATCGTCAATTGGGTGCACTTACATCCTTGGCCACCACTGCTGTATCCTCCGTTATTGTAGCTAGAGCCTCCATTGCTGTAGCCACCGTTGTTGTAACTAGAGCCTCCATTGCTGTAGCCACCATTGCTGTAGCCACCATTGCTGTAGCCACCATTGCTGTAGCCACCATTACTGAAGCCACCGTTGTTGTAACCACCACTGCCGCATTGGTTGTTATTCCCTCCGAGGAAGAATCTAGTATTTGTTTTATCCCCCCCTGCACGATCACCAGAGGCCTGTCGCTTTCTTCGCCCACAAGGATTGTTACAGTTATTGTTAGGAAGAAAGAATTTAGTGTTAGTACTTGATTGTCTTCTCTTCCTCCTTCCACAATTATTAGGCCCACCTAACCCACCTGTCAGAATTCCAGGATTAATTGCTCCTGTGAGTAACCCTGCCCCTCCTAGTAGTCCAGCTCCCAGAATACCTCCATTAACAAAACTGTCTGTTTGTGTGTTTCCCGTAGAAAGTCCCGGGATTACGCCTAGGAATCTTGTATCAGTCTTTGTGTTATCTGAGGAAGATTGTGCTGTAACTCCAGCTACGCATACTGCTAACCCTGTGAGCACTGTAGCAAACCTCATAATCTAGAATATAATATATGAATGATAAACGAGTATACAAAGCAAATTGCTCTTTGTTGCCCTCCGGTTTCCTCTCATCTTGAAGGTCTTCGTAAACGATCGTTAACGAAGGGTCGTCGTTATCGATTGTTAATGAAGGGTCGTCCTTAATGATTGTTAACAAAGGTCGTCGTTGACGATCGTTAACGAAACGACGAATTTAATAAAAAACGATTGTTTTAAAATGATTTTTTTAAACAATTGTTTTTGAAAACGATCATTTTGCCAACATTTTTTCTAACATTTTTCGCGAAAATATTTTTGCGAAATGCAAAAAATTTGCGTAATGTCTGATGTTTCCTAGTCGTTCTTAAATCTAATTTATATTTTGTGGAATTGGGCTCGTGGATAAATCCCTCTTTGAAAATGAGTCTTGTATTCTGAAAATGTAGTCTTTTTGATGAATTTTCACAACTTTTTCTCTAAAATTTTGCATTTGTTTTAATGCGTAATGTCGCATTTTTTCTTTTCGCTGGAAACCTTGGCAGTACCCGACAATACCCCAAAGTACCCAGCGGTACCCAGCAGTACCCTGCAGATATGGGGAATGGGGATTACAAATTGGCGTGGTTGCCATCCCTCCCTCTATTAAGTGATCAGCTGATTAGTATTAAACCAGCCTTTTCATGCATGAAATAAGTGCAGAACTATAAAGTAATTATACTTGGAAGTGGTTCTAACCCTGCTAATATATTTTTATCAAAAGTAAAAATTCTGTTTGGTTTGGCCACTTTTAAAACAGAATATTTCCTACTTTCTGAAAGGTTTTACATAAAGCAAAAATTATCAATAACTATATTTGATCTAAACTCTTAACTAAGTGAATTTAGAAAAAACATGTCATTTTAAGAAAGTTTTATATAAATAAATGCAATCACTCAGAACAAAAAGTTTAATCAAAAATTAAACTTTTTTAGGTTTATGAGACGTTTTAAAAAAATGCAAAATAAATATTCCTGACACCCATAGGCTTACGTCAATAAAATTCCCCAAAACCATACTGCAGTCCTTCAATCATCATACAGGGAAACTTTCATCTTTCTAAACATTCCAGGGAAAGTTTTTGCAGGTTCTTTGCAAATTTATTTTGCGAAAACATGATTTTATTTTACTTAATTGTCTTAAGGGTAATTAAGTAAATTAACATCTGTCTGTAAGATTTAGACTTAACAAAGAATTATTCTTTCTCATGTTTTATTTTGCAAATCATTGTCTAAAAATAATTTCACTCTGTGTGTTTTTAAATGATTAAAAATAAAAAAATACAATATTACGAAATATGAAATGTATCTATACAGAATATACAGCACAGAAACTAAAATAAAGTTATTAAAATTGAAGTAAAAAATAATATTACTTTTATCTGTGCTCTATGCTTGTTGCCTGCGCAATTACTACTTAAAAGCAACTGCTTGGTTGGTTGGCTTGAAACCTGTATATATATTATATACAGATAGCAGACTCTTACTTGGGTTTCCCACTGGAAATTTTCAGTTTGAATTCATGGAATAGCACACAGGGACTGCTAATATCATTTCATGGTTTCAGGAGTCCATATATTTTCATTTCTGATCCCAAATGGTATCGGGGTTGGAAGTACACTTTCTGTGTCATGTGAACCTTGGCAAATTTCTTTTGTCCGTGTATTACACTTCGTAAATGTGTACTAAACTTCATGAATGTGTACATAAACTTCATAAATGTGTACTAAACTTCATAAATGTGTACTGCATTTGAGGTGTTAAACACACGCACCTCTGCTTCTTTAGTAAAAATAAATTCAACCTATATGAAGCATAAAGTCTGACCGCGTCAACGTTGTTACACCGGCTAGTCCTGTCCATAGAGCTAGGTACAGTACAAACTGAGACCGGAAAGGTTGACCTGGCTCGGAAATTCAAATGTACTACGGCTGCCCGTGAACAATGTAAATATCATTAATCAATATAAGAGATTGTTTTAAAAAATAACAACATGGTTAATTTATGCCCCCAATATCAATCAATCAACATTCGGGATCGTATTGGATGGAATTATTTGGGCCCTGCATAGTTTAGGTTTAATACAATAATAAATTTTGTGTTGTTCAAACAAAATTTTAGAACCAAAAGGACCACTCTGCCATGCTAATAACGGAATGCTTCAGATATTAAGTTTTTAAATTAAATAATTGTATTAAGCTCTAAAAACTTTTCCTGCATATTCCATGGTCATTCATTTATATCGAGATTTAGGTACGATAGTTTAAAACTCATTGAAAAAAGACGACATTTTTTTATTCTTTCAATGTTTCCGAAGTTCTGGGTTAAACTGTACTTTCTCAAATGAATGTTCAGAGGTAAAACATTAAATAAAAATTTTCAAAGTTAAGTTTCGATAATTAAGTTTCTTAAATCAAGTTTTCAAAGGGAAATGTTTCCACAGGCCAGTTTTTCTCAAGGCAAGTTTTCAAATGGCCAATTTCAACAATTTCCCCCCCTTTTCACATCTTTATAGAACTAGAAGGTGATGATATATCCGGGTGTGCTGTCCCAATTTTCATAGAACTTTAGAATGGAATACCTTTAATCCCAATTGTTTAATCTGAATATCCAATGTGGACACTCCTTATTTCCCTCTTAATCCACTTTTTTTTCGCTCGGATCAATAAGAATTTAAAATTTCCAGGCTTTTCTGATCGGCTGTTCTGGTTTCTTCAAACGCCAAGCCACACGATTGGTTGAGTCAAGAAATATCTAGTTCCTTGGGTTGAGTTATATCTTTGTAGATACAAACTTAAGATTAAATTAATCTTGAAATTAACAAAAAATACGTATTCACAATTCTTAAGTTTTCAGCTCTGGTTACCTAAAATTCGGTACAAATGAGATAGTTTATCATTTATAGTGATGTGCACATTAATTCCTTAAGAGGTTTTACAGCTAGACTTAGAACTCCTTAGCTTGTCAAATCCCCAGCACAGTGAGCCAAAAGTTGCAAGCTCTCACCCAAATATTAAAGAAAATTATTTTGCAAATTATGACTTTAAAAATAAAGCTATCATCACGAGCTTTAATGTTAATAAATGTACTGGTCTAGGGCTACAAAAGGTATGTGTGAGTTAAAAGGCCAAGGAGGGGTTTAAAAGTAGAATCAGTCTTGAAGATTTCTTCTTTTACTTGGTCGTTCATATTTTATTATCGTTGATGAGAAAATATCGTCTTTTTTCTTTTCAAAAACTTAATAATAATACCCTGATAATAAGATGTCAAAAACTATTGAGAACTTATTTGGTATTTATAAAAAAGTTAACATTTTAGAAAGTGTAATTAATTTAGTAAAATGCCTATTTCTGAGTTTTTAGATTAAGTACTATTTTTACGCAACCTTTACAAACCAGTTATTTGCATTCCTCCTCTCTATAATATACCCTATGGCATATAGTTTAAAACTTTTTTCTATGGTTATTTAGTACAAATGTAAATACTATATATGTCTATAATCGGAGATTAGTATATTTATATCTTCTTAAAATAAGTCTATTTTCTATAGTTTATTGATAGACATTGTGTTTCATGTTTGACATTCATCAAATGTATNTCATCTTTATGCTTAATTTAAGTTTAGTGAAACCTCCTTTATTTACAGATTTATTTTTAAAAGAAAAATGCCCGTATTTTTGAAGCAGAATCTTCAAAAAGAAAATATTCTAAACCAAATTTTCATTAAGATCGATTATTTCTATTTAGTTCTGATATCATTATTAGCGAGAAGTAGATAAACTTTGTATATCTGGTGCACTAGAAGTATAGAAAACTACAGTGGTTGTTTAAATCAATACAATGAAGACGACATTTATACTTAAGTTTTGATTTCTAACAAGATTTTTTCAAATTACAAGTTCACAAACCAAAAAATAGAAGCTGTTAATTGACAGCTTCAATTTGTTTCCATGTTTATGTGTTTCCATGCTGCTTGAAAGCTTTCCAGAAATCCAAAACTGAAATTGAAAGTCGTCTTTATTGTATTGATAAATACAACGACGACTGTATCAGCGCACATAGTTTAACTTTTTTTTCGATTCAAACAAATCAGAACTCAGAATCTTTATAGCTCGGTATACATAAAAACATTAAAAAAAATGAAGGTCGTCGTTAATCTTTGAAATAGATTCGTCAATCTGATTTTAAATATATAGTTCTTGAAACAATAATCACGAAAATTTCCCTGTCCTGGCATTTCAAATTGTGATTACATTTTCTGTGCTGTCAATATTACTAAGAATTTTGTTCATATTTCAATTTATTGAATAAAAACAAAATTGAAAAAATCTGAACAAAATTCTAAGTACTTGTATCTCCGATTATATTTAGGCAAAAATCGTAAAAATCGTAAAAACTAGGTTTTTTTTTGTGATTATTAACTACAGAATTATACATCTCAAATTAGGATTGAGATTAAATGCAGCAAATCATTACAAACATCAAAGACGACAATCAAGTCGTCATTAACGGTCATGTTTTGTAAGACACCCTGCAGTAAAAAGCTATTCAACCAGAAATAAATTTTTAAATTAAAGGGACGGTTTTGCTAGTAACCCTTTACTTGTAAAGTGGTATGTCTGATTTTGCTAGTAACCCTTTACTTGTAAAGTGGTATGTCTGATTTTGCTAGTAACCCTCAATTTCGAATTTTTTAAAGCTGGTAAATAAACTTTATAAAATGAATTAGGTGAATATAAAATATCATTTGATTTATAGTTATAACGAAAATTAATCGTTTGTAAAGTGAAAGGCATAGAGTCTATGTGAAATGATCATTGGTCAATTATGAAACCAGCCTATTTCATAATTTGGTTTACTTTTAACATTAATTTTAGATTTTCAATAAAATGATGTTCCAGGGCCCAAAAGGTTATATAGCGCAAATATGTGAAGTACACCTGCAGTATGGAAACAGTACAACAAAATGGCCATTTTACGCTTTTTTCTAGTAAATTCCACTCTAATATATATTCTATTCTCTTTGCACAGAACGGAGAACAGTTTCTTTATAGATCTATTTCTAGGCAGAGTCAGTTCAGGTTACCTAGAACACTTGAATCCAGGAACTATGTTCCAGGGATTGTGGATCCACTATTCGAGTAAGTAAAGTTGGATTTCAAATTTTATGTTGATGATGATCCAATAAGTTAGAGATGGGCTCGTTCGTTATTTTTTTTTATTGTTAAAAAAATTGTATTGCGTTTGTTCGTTATCGTTCATTTTCCATCTCTTTCATTTTTAGTAAAATCGTCGGTTCAGTAAAAAACTATCGTTATTTCTTAAGATTTAAAATTTAGTTTTTGGTTTGTTTAATATTAAGAGGTGTCACATGTTTCTTCATGCATTTTTCAAGGCTTTTCAAAAATGTAGTTTTTTCCGCCTTGTACTCCACACTCTGCATTAAATTTTTTTTTTACAAAAAATCCTTTAATTACTTTTCCTTAACAGTTAAACAAGAGAGGGGTGGGGATGGTGCCAAACGCCCCCCTCCCCAGTCAGTTTAGGGTTAAATAAAATATGCAATACACCAAAAAAGATGGGAAAAAGACTGAATAAAGAAGGATGATAATTAAATAAAAAAGAAACGTAAGAATTTTAAAAATTTATTATTTGTTTAGGTCCAAGGTTGAAGAGTTACCTGAACCTGTTGGCGCCACCTATCCTTTCTTTAGGATGGGTCGCTCACAAAAAGACATTGAACATTTTAAAAAGTTGTACAGGTAAATATAGATATACAGGTAAATGTGTATAGGTAAATATAAATGTACAGGTAAATGTAAATGTACATGTAAATATAAATGTACAGGTAAATGTAAATGTACAGGTGAATGTAAATGTACAGGTAAATATAAATGTACAGGTAAATGTAAAAGTACAGGTAAATGTAAATGTAAATATAAATGTACAGGTAAATGTAAATGTACAGGTAAATGTAAATGTACTGGTAAATGTAAATGTACAGGTAAATGGCCTGTAAGGGACCAAGACGTAATTTTAAATATGAATTAAATGTCTTTTTTTTTAACTTCAAAAATTGAATGTTTTCAATTGTGGTTTTTCTAAAAAATAGTATGTGGGCGTTTGCTGCGGAAAAATGAAGGAAATTGTCAAAATATTATTACAATTTTCAATTTTAAAAAACCACTGTATCTTCGCCAGCACTGGTCATATAAAGGTTAAAAGGGTACTGTGGTGAAAAGGGCATGCAACAATTTAAATTGCTTGAAATTAAACCGAGGATCATTATACAAAAATTATACAATTTTAAAACTTTTAAATTTATTCAGGTTGGGTAAAAGAGGTTTTGTCTTCCTACCCTCAAAGTTTGAGTAAGTGCAATCAGAATTATAATAAAAAATATACACATATATCCACAAAGGTAGCGTTTTTTCTTCTTTTAGGGTAAAAGATTTTCATAAAAAGTTAAATTCACCGTATTTCTTTAAATGTTGACTAATATAAGGAAAAAATTGGGTTAAAAACCATCTAAATTTAATACATGAAAATATCAAGAATAGAAATTCTAGATTATTCAATTACATTTCTGAAAAAGAAGCATTTTGATTGTGATTGATCGATTTCAGTTGATTTTTGAAATTTTTAATTTTAGAAAACCAAAACGTGCTCTTTCCATGATGGACGACATTGCCAGCTCTTTGACATCAAAAGATATTATTATCCCATATGAATGGTAAGACAAATATTTATCATAATTTCGGAATTCAAAACTAAATATATAGATGTTAATTTTGAACATGTGGTAAATCTAGACAAACCTACTTGAACATGTGGTAAATCTAGACAAACCTACTGGAACATGTGGTAAATCTAGAAAACCCTCTAAAACATGTGGTAAAGGATTATAAAATTATACATTACTCTCACAAACCTTATATTGAAATATCACTTCATGCTAATCAACAATTTAAGGCTGAATATATTTATGTATTTAATAAATAGTATAAAAACTTGGTAAAAATACATTTAATATTTATTTAAGCCAAAAGAAGATACAACAAGAACCCCCTATCTTTGTTTTAAAAAAAGTGTTGCAGTTTCATTGAGGGATGCAAAACTCAACAGAGCTTAATTTTGTTTAGCTCCTCTGAGAAACACTAACAATTTTATTTATCAATTTATTTGAGAGTTTATGATGCATTTTTCCTGGATTAAGCTTGAGTTTTATTTGAAAAAATATTTAAAAAATCTAAAAAAGTCCCTCTTTCTTCTTTTTCTGATGTTTCACAAATGGTACGAAGAACCTCTCCCACCTTCTTGCTTTGAAGATCAGATATCATCTGTAAAATCAGCTGATTACCACGTGATTGACAGCTGAGGTAGGGAATGCCGCAATACGATGCAACTGCCCACAACACCAGGAAGTTTAGAGCATCGTCTTTGCTTTCAACAGATTGAATATCGAAACATAAGGGCAGTGCGCTTGGAGTTGTTGTTGGCTTGGGAGAAGGATAAATTGAGGCTGTTTCCGGTAGATTCACACAACTTTACACAGAATTCTCATGTTTTCTCAGAAATATAGATTTATTTTTGGTAAAAGTTTTACTAACTTTAATTTACTTTACTTTACACACTTTATTAATTTTCTTTATTCGACAATGATAACCCCAGACAACAATGGAAAAGTAAGATCCGACATTAAAGCAATTAATGCTAAAGTGAATTTTATTTTGTTCCAAAGCAAATAGTTCTACTAGACGCTTATTGAATCACTGAGTTATAGTGAATCATGTGTATCATGCAATTTAGACTTTTTAAAGTTATAATTTGATTCTAAAAGTCGTCTTAATTTTCAGAGTTTTCTGGTTATCACTGTTTCTAGGTGCATGGTAAACTGGAGGTCCTAGTTTTAAGTATAGTGATTAGTGAGTTTTAACTTAAAAATCCATTTTCACCCCAAAAATATAGGTTTTTTTATTTGCTATCAAACCCTTTTTTGTTGAGCTTGTCTTTTGAATATTTAAGTATAAAGGATCTCTCAAGAATTTGTTGGCGGATTTTAAATAACAGATCAGAATAGGGCTACAAATATTCCGATACAGCTAGATGTAGTTTGTAGTTGTTGTAGTAAAGTGTACATAGGTGGTGCCGTTCAAAATTTTTCAACCAACGACCCGTGGTTCACTGCGGTTGAGTTGAAATTAAGATTACTTAAATCTTGAAAATAAAGACATTTTGTTCGTTGTTAAATATCCAAAACGAAACTAAAAACCACAGTTTATTTGTTTTTAAAAACAATGATCATCCCTCCCTACTTACAACGGAGCTTTGGAGGAGGTGCACAGACANGGGGGGGTTACTCTGCTAAAATCATTATGCCTTTAGCCAGCCATTAAAAGATAAAGCCCAAGTATATTTAAAATTAAGGAAAAGAAACATGTAATTCTGGTTCCCTAAATGATTTTTGTGGTATTGGCTGAAGGAATTGAAAACGTCTAGTCTGGTAAAGGTGTGAGAGAGGACTGTAAGGTATACTCTGCATGTCTTCTATTAGATGTATCTGTGTATCACTGAAACAAATCAATTCACCGAGTAAAAACAATAGAAAAAGCTGAAAAGTGCGGAAAGACCTGAATCCTATTCTAATTTCAATTCAATTCTTCTGAAATTTAATCTGACATAAAACTATATTGAAGAACCTTTCATCGCCCTTACTGGTGGAAAACTCCAACAGATAATGTCTAGGTCCCCCTTCTTTGTCAATTCTTTTTATAGAGACAGCAGTAGATAGAAATTAAACCAATATTTATATGTAATTTTACTTAAAGGGACTGCAGTAAGCGTAATTTTAAATGACCTTCGATGCAAAGACGACGATGCCCGATTTTCAACGCGTCGGTACCTGGTACCCGGTACCCGGTACCCGGTACCCGGTACCCAGTACCCTTAAAAGCTTTGTCTGATCAAGAATAATTTAGCTAGTTATGCATAATTTTGTTTATTTTCATTTGCAGGTTTTCTGCAAAGGTGACTTACGCATATCTCTTGCTTTTAAGAAACAAAGGAGAGATTATCAGAACTTAACACTTCTGAGGTCATAAAAACGATGTTATCATCCACATTTTTTCATTGTATATCGGGCATTGCTATGGAGTGTCACTTTGTTTGCAACCTGTTATATGTGTAAGAAATATCAATAGATACGTTTTAAAGTGGCAGCAAATATAAGTTTATTTTTGAAAGTTTGAAAACCGATATTAACGTAAAACAGTTGAAACAGCTGCGTTGAGATCACTTTGTACAACGTACAGGCCGTGTTTTAGAAGAATTCAAGTGGGTTCCCACATCTTTAACCCTAAACAGGCTGGGGGGAGGGGCGTTTGGCGCCCCCTGTAGTTTTTTTTTTGTTTTAGCACTCTCATTTTTGACACCATCACCGTGAATTTTTGTGACTTTTAATGAATAGTAATTTAAAGGATTTGTTGTAATCAATTTTTTTTTCTATTTATAGGGTAGGGTACAGGGCAGAAAAAAGTCCTGTCCGTGAAAAAAAAAAATCTAAAATAGCCCATAACTTTTTTGTGACTAAAGCTACAGATCTAAAAACTATATTTTTGGAAAAGTCCTTGAAAAATGAACGTAGAAGCATGTGTCACATTTTGATATTTGTTTAAAACAAAAATATTTTTTTTTTGATCTTTTTACCTTTTTTTAGGCACCCTAGCACCCAAACTATTAAAGTTATCGGTCTAATTTTTTTTCCTGTGAGCTGGCCATGAAAATTTCAACCCTATACATATTCTCTAAGGCCTTTTTCTAGGAGGGGGGGGGTGGCGCCCGCCCCCCCCCAGGCTATGCATAGATTTAGACCCCCCAGCCTTTATAGGATTAAACAGAAAGATCCTTCTACTCGATGATGAACAATCAAAGCTTTTAAAGGTAACGTTGTAAATCGGGAATTGCCCTCTTCCCATTGAGGGTCTCTTAAAAGTACGCGTACAGTCCCTTTAAATCATTATCCTAGCATCTTTCTTTTTTAAAGAAGCCTCACATAAATCAATAAAGGTAGAGAAAAGAAATGAAACCTGAGTGATCTATGAATTGTTCTCCAGGTTTGATAAACTTGGAGAGTTCTAGCCTCTACCCCACCCTCACCCGTCTCTATACAAGTCTCAAGCTTCTCACAAACCTCTTCTACAAATAAAAAACATATTAAAAAAGGGAACTTTAACGCTTTGATTGTTTTTTAAATGATAATTTTTATAGTTCATATTCGCTTTTAAATCCCCCATTTATCAACACTTAAGATAATGCAGTATAATTCGAGTGGGGAAAGGGAAAACTGTAAGTGTAAAATAGTCATGATGAATTCGATAGTAAAATATTTTTGAATATATAATTATAGAACTAAAATGCTTATTTAATATATGTCAACTAATAAGTTTTAACTTTTAATGTTTTAACATTGCTTTCTATGCTAATATTGTGTTAAAACTGGAAATTTGACGGTTTCCATTCCGTAAACCGGAAATATTTCCGGATTACGTCACGTAAACTGTAAACATTCCGGTTTCTATTTGATCCAGAATTATCGCCGAATTCCGGTTTACTCAACAAATTTTTGGATCATTCCATTTCCAAAATGGAAATTTGGTTCCGGAAAAATGGAAACCCTAGTTGTGAATCGGGCATTGCCATCTTTACACTTACGCTTACAGTCCCTTTCAGAATAATACCTAAATGATCATCATTTAGGCGAGGAATCCCTAGATCTTCAGAACTGATGCTACAACTGTCTGAATACACACTAAAAACGACACATTCCATTTTCGTTAAATTCACATTCCATTTAACAGTGCAGGGTGTGCCAATAAACATGGGAATTAAGAGACGACTTTGGTTTTTGAAAGTTGAAAAATGACAAAAATTGTATTGTAAAAGGATTTTACTATAAGCTTTATACTTTTCAAACTGATAATATTAATAATGATAATTGTATGAAAATGACATAACTCATTTTAAAAATTTTAAAACTGAAAGTATACATTGTCCAATTTTTAATTGGAATACTATTAAAATAGATTGAACTTCCATTTTTATTATTTATTGAGACCCAAAAAATTGTGAAATAGAAAAACGACATTTCTTAAGTGTATTTGATGTTGATATAAAGCAAATAGTAGATTAAAAATCAACTTATCAAGACCTGTGTACATTGCACAATTACTATGGTTCATGTTCTTGAACTATTCAAAGTCAAAACAGTCGTTTTCATATTCAATAGTTTGATGGATCTCACTGTTTGATGGTAAAATCAAAGTTGAGAAAGAGGTTCACCATGAAGATGAAGTTGGTGGAGAATCACATCCTGGCGAAGGAGATGTCATCTGAGCTAAATAAAGTTATTTAAAAATGAAAATTAAATTACAAAATAGACATTTCTCAATTCGATTATCAAAATGTTTTTTAAAAAGTGTCCTGCCCCTTCTTAGCAACAATACACTTTGTTTTCTCGACTGATTAATATGAGGGTGACTTGTTGATTCATGCAGCAGAGACAAAAAAGGAAATTGACAAAGAGCTTTTTTTGAAGATAGATGTAGAATCACTTCATCGACATTAAATATAAATTTACTTCTACTGAAACTATAGTAAATAGAATACAGACCTGATGATGTAGAGAAATCAAATGATTTGTCCTTCATCATTTTTCTTTTCAGAACAGGAGGGTTAGCAGGGTCCTGGGTCGGAATTTAATTAATATAGAGAGAGGTCACTGAACTGCTTACCGCCGATTCAAATCCTGAATCACCGATTCCAAATTAAAGATTCACGAGGATTTGAGTCTGTGATTGATGAGGATTTAAACCGGCGGTGGCCAGTTCAGCGACTTCTCCGATTCATTAAATTCGGTCCCTGAGTCAGCAGATGTGATTTCCCCAGTCTAATCTCAGGAGCATTGTCATTCAAACCATTCTCAGGTATGGTGGGAACTGTTCTTCGTTTGTTGGCATTTATGTCAAAGCAACTCATTTCATCATCAGTAGCTGTAAAGAAGTCGTCGCTCTCATCAACTTTATCGACTCTGGAAAATAGAATTGTGTGAATAATTTAAAATTTAAAAAATGAGGAATAATAAGAGGAATTAATAAAATTGAGATATAAGGATTTTAGGAATTTAATAATATGCGCCTCAAAAGTAACAAAAATAAATCAAATTCTTGAATTTCTGCGAAAAAATAATAAAACGTTAAAATTTGGTCTTATATCTGATCAACTTTCGTGATTGGATGGGTCTAAGAGAGCGCCCGCCACCCCTCGCAGTGGACATGTCATGTTTTACCTGAACCCTGATGATCGTTGTCTTCTTTGACTTCGTCTTTGATGCAATATTCTTCGATCTAACAATCCTACAGACTGATCATCTAAACAAATTTAATTTTATTTTACTATGGCTTCCCAAAAACAATTTTTCTTAAAACATGCAAAGCAGAAACTATGTATATTCTATAAGTGGTTATTTTTTATTAATTTGGTAATACAAATAATCACCATCAAAACGTAACAAAAAATCGAGCCTTTTTCAAAAACACATAATTATATAAAAAAATGTCGGAAATCCTTATAATATGTTTGCATCATTGCTTTTAAGAGTCATATACAATTTTGCTATAAGAGCAGCCAATACCGTAACTGGGGGAGGGGGCAATGGGACACGTCCCTCCCTAAATATTAAAATCAAACAGACAAATCAAATATATATATGGAAGTAGTACAGTGATAACCAGATAACAATGGACTAGGAAGACGACATTATAGCAATACTTAAGTTTATTTGATGGTGTTACAAAACAGATGGTTTTGTGAAATTGGTTTTTTTACACTGCACAATATCTGTGTTTCGTCGTCATTGAACTTTTTACAGTTAAAACTTGATTCTAAAATTCGTCTTACTATTCCAGAGTTTTCTGGTTATCACTGTAGATTATATCATAAAAATGAAGATATGGTTTTATTTTATATCACGCTTTTAAACAGCAGCTTTTCTTTAATTACTTGTTAATTCTAAAAAGGCTTGTTAACAATAAAAACTCAGATAAAAAGTCTTCTTCAGTATGTTAAAATTATCGCCTACCACCGTATATTCAAAACTATTTTTTCAGATAATCTTGATCTTACCAGATTCTATATCGGGAGTGTTCCCTCTGGCTAGAGATGCCTTTAACCGTTCCTTGAAGGATTCCCTTTTCTTTAGCTTGGGAACCTTTTCTTTAGGTTTCACCGCTGCTACATTCTTCCTCTTCGTAAACTCAGATTCTTTCTCCGACAAGCTGTAGGATTTTTCAGATTCAGTCTCTCTAGAAAATAACTCATTAATCGCCACAAACTCTAACGTTAAAATTCTTTTAACTTTGCAACCTGTTGTCGTTGGGTTTTGCTAATTTCTCACTTTGAATTCAAATTAGATTTAAATACAGTGATAAATAGAAAACAATGGAATAGGAAGACGACATTATACTTAAGTGTATTTGTTGTTACAAAGTAACTAGTTTTACTAGCCATTTATTTATATCCAACCTTTTATGAACCAAACTATCACTAAGTGAAACAGATTCTTGCGAAGGTAATTCATCTGAACCTAAATAATATTTATTTATTTTGTAAAAATTTTTAATTTGATATTGATTTCGACACATGTTATTGTTTGGTATAAACTATAAATTTTATCTTTATACCAACAATGTTGCATTCAAAATTTTTGTAAATGGAGAAATTATAGATTTTTCTTGCTTTACTAGGATTTGTTTTGTTAAATGGTAATTTTTTAAACAAAATTTGACGAATTCAGAGGTACTTCTAAACTCTGAATATTATTGTTTAAAGGGACCATATAATAAATTTCGAGTTAACCTACAAATAAAAAAAATACAATATGGACGAATCCTAGCGCTACCCTTCACGTTCGCCATATTCAAATTTCTTAAGAAAATTGATAATAATTAATTGCTTCTAATTGGACAAAACCAATTGACATTTGGTTTACAGTCCCTTTAACATGTGTTTAACCTGATGCTGCGGAAGTGACGGCAGATACTGAAGGTTGTCTCAGAACAGAGTTAATTGTACTTCTACTCAAGGGTAGAACTCTAGAATACAAAAATACGTCCGGAGACTGAAACTTATAACTGGCGCAATTCATAGCGAAACCGGTATCAAAACACAAACTTTAGCTTAAAGATGACGGATCAAAAATACTGAAGATATCGCCATGCTTAATTCTAACAATTCCGTCATTGTTTTTGCACTTGCTAAAAGCAAAACTTACATTCGTGCAGAAGATGTTGGGAACTTTAATAGAAAGACATTTTGTAGATAACAAAATAATAGACAGGACATTTCACAAAATGTACATTTCATTGGCAGGACACTTCAGAGAAATGCCAAATATTTTCGATCATTTTTGCAATAGGACAAATTCTGAAATTTTTTTTGTAATAAGACAAATCCTGGATAATTTCTGTAATAGGAAAAATCCTGGATAATTTCTGTAATAGGACAAATCCTGGATAATTTCAGTAAAAGGACAAATCCTGGATAATTTCTGTTATAGGACAAATATTGGATAATATTTGTAAATGGACAAGATCTGGATAGTTTCTGTTATAGGACAAATCCTTGATAATTTCTGTAATAGGACAAATCTTTGATAATTTCTGTAAATGGACAAATTCTTGATAATTTCTGTTACCTAAGGGCTTGATAGTACGAGTTTATAATGGATTTTCTATCTGTTAGATCCTCTGATTGAGTTAGGACGGATAATTCTACAGTTCTCTTCTCTGAGATAGATTGAAGCCTATATCAGAGTTCAGGGACATTACACCACATTTGTTAGAGAACCCCTTTAAAGGGACTGTATGCGTAGTTTCAAATGACCCTCCATACAAAGATGGCAATGCCAGATTCGCAACCGAATCCTTAAAAGCTTTGTCTGATCAAGTACGTCTTAATTAAATATCAAAGTTATTGATTTTGAAAACTGATCATTTTTAATTGTGGTTTCTCTACAGAAGTGACTTGCATATTTATACTGCAGGAAAATTATAAAAATGATCAGAATTAAACACTTTTAATCTAGAGAAACGACAGTATCTTCCACATTATTGATTAGATAAAGGTTGTGAATTGGGCATTGTCATCTTTGCATGGAGGCTCACTGGAAATTACGCTTACAGTTCCTTTTACTGTGGAATAGGAAGACGACCTTCAAGCAATATTTTTTGAATTTGATGTTTTATAAATCAAATACAATACATTTGTCATTAGCAACACGTGAAGTGAAATTTCAGGTCTCTGTAAGCTGCACAAATGCTGCATTTTATGTTCTTTGTAAATTTTGAAATTATATTAGTCGTTTTTCTATTCCAAAGTTTTTTGGGTTCCATTTTAGAACAAAATTATTGTAAGAATATAGTCTTCATAAAAATTACATTGTATAATTTTCAATCTATATTTGAACATTATTTGTTTCCTGAGACTTTTAGTTTTTCATCTAAAAATCAATTTTCTTTAGTTTTTATCTCAAACTCTAGAGAGGAAATTTATTTGTATTTTTAGACATATATAACAAAAGTAAAACCATGGAAACGGTTTTAATACTTCCTGTTTGCAAAAGTTTAAATTTATCCTTTACTTTCTTTAATAATGCCCCGATTCCTGAGACCTGATTGATTGATTGATTTCGACATAATCCACCAAATGAGAGAGTAAGGTACATTCTGAAATAACGAATAGTGAAAAAATAAATCTTTTTAAAAATAAAAACTAAAATTAAATGATATACTTTAAGATGAAAACAAGAAATAAAAAATATATTTTAAAACTGATACTAAAATTAAATTATCTATTACAAAATAAAATCTTGAATTAATGATCTATTTTTAAATAAAAACTAGATATAAATGATCTATTTCAAAATAAAAACGAGCATTAAATGATTTTTTTAAAAGTTGAAAACTAGAATTAAATGATCTTTTTTAAATTGAAAACTAGAATTAATTGATCTTTTTTAAATCGAAAACTAGAATTAAATTTTTTTTTTAATTAAAAACTAGAATAAATTTTTTTTTTATTTGAAAACTAGAATTAAATGATCTTTTTTAAATTGAAAACTAGAATTAATTGATCTTTTTTAAATTGAAAACTAGAAATAAATGATCTTTTTCAAATTAAAAACTAGATTTAATTGATCTTTTTTAATTTGAAAATAAAATTAAATGATCTTTTTTAAATTGAAAACTAGAATTAATTGATCTTTTATAAAATGAAAACAAGAATTAGTTGATCTTTTTTTAAATTGAAAACTAGAATTAATTAATTTTTTTTAAAATGAAAACTAGAATTAAATGGTAAAACAATTGGCGGGCGTCGGTGACTAAGTTGACTAATTGAGTTGTAGACTCATTGTTTAGATGACTGGTTGACTTGTTGACTCATTGTTTAGTTGACTCCTTGACTTGTTGACTAAGCTCCTTAACTCGAACACACAAATTGCAAATATTCACAAAAATGGATATATTTCAACCCTGCAATAAAATGGAGGAAGGTTTGATGGAATAGTTAAAAAATTTGTAAATACTTCTGAAAATATAAACCCGGTTGTTTAAGTGGAATTTACTAAGAATTGCAAAGTCATTTGTGGATTTGTTTTTTCAATATTAAAACATTTCACTGTTTCAATTTTCCTTTGTGGGAGGTAGAGTCGGAGAAATTGTATGGTTTGGATTTGGGGCTGGTAAAGACGACATTACGAAGGGGGGGGGGTTTAGGAGAAAGATTTATGGTCAACAATGATCTATATCAAAATAAAAACTAGTTTTAAATTGAAAACTATAATTAATCGATCTATTTTAAAATAAAAAATAGAAATAAAATTTTATTTTAAAATAAAAACTAGAATTGAATGATTTATTTCAAAAACGTATTAAGTACTCACCTAGACCAAGTTTGAGAATATCACAGCTGAAAAATATTATTCAATTAAAATTTAGTTTTTGTATATAAAAATTATATTTCAAGAATCCTTGGATGGATAGTCTTTACATTTTACCGCAGAGTAAAAAATAAGAAATTAAATCACAACAGCCATTTTGTTGTACCATGTTTGTGTCATATAAATGGATTTCAAACGATAGTTTTTTTCAACCTCTTGGACCCGGAAATTACTTTATTTTAAAGAAAAGAACAGTTTGGTAAAACGCAAATCCATTTCTTTTAAATTTTCTGAATTTTGTTTTGGGCGGCTTGTCTGATTCACAAGGGTACTCTTTAAACCTTTGCCTGAGTAAAATTGAGGAAGCAAGCATAAATCTTTTTTAAATTTCTTCTTTTTTCGTGTGGCAAAGTTCCGCAAATCATTTTTATTGAGCATCCGCAATTGAAAATAATTTATTTTAAGATACAGAAATTACAATATCTCCTGATTCATCGACATAGGGTCAAATGCCATTGGGTCAAACGACATAGAGTCAAAAACGCGACCAAGGTTAACACGATATAGGGTCAAAAAGTGCGACAAACGCGTAAACCATTGTTTTGAGTTAAAGCACATTTTTTAGCATTTGAGAGACCGCAGCGCTCGGCCCCCAAGCCAATCTTAACCACAGCGCTTGGCCCAGAAATTGTATTAACCTGACCTAACCCAAAATTTAGTGAGATCCTACATATTGTATTAAAAGAATAATTGAAAGAAATATTTTTTTTCATTTTGACCGTCTGTCGTTTTATCCTTTGTCGTTTGACCCTTTGTCATTTGACCCTAGGTCGTTTGACCCTAGGTCATTTTACCTTTGGTCGTTTTACCTTTGGTCGTTTGACCCTAGGTCGTTTGACCCTAGGTCTTTTGACCCTAGGTCGTTTGACCCTGGGTTGTTTTACCTTATGTCGTTTAACCCTAGGTCGTTTGACCCTGGGTCGTTTGACCCAAGGTCGTCTGGCCCTAGGTCGTTTGACCCTAGGTCGTTTTACCTTATGCCGTTTGACCCTATGTCGGTGTACTAAATTTAAAAGCAAAGAAAAGTCTTATTTTCTTTCAACCATTCCTGTTTATGTTTATACCTGCTGGAACAAGAACTTATTTTCAGATTTTTTAACTCTACAAGATGAAGACAGTCTGTACAGTCAGAATCTTCAAATCTGTACAAATCAAAACATATTTTATTAATTTTAAAATATTAAGAAAATACTGAAATATTTTAATATCACCCTTGACCTTGACCTTGACCGTGAATTGAAATTTCCGATTTTACAAGAACTTTAATATCAAAGAAAAAACCATCATTTTATGTTGAAGGATTTTTATAATGATGTAATTACTGAAATGGTGAATATGTTATACAATTAATATATAGTTTTTTATATAGTTTTGTTGTTGTTGTGAAACTACTTATTAACACCATTGATATTTACATGTCTTAAAGTGCGAATACATCTTTAAAGTAATAAATGATGAATCATGATTAAATCAAGAAAGATTTTGTATTATTTCACTTAAAAAATGTCTTCAATCCCATTCAGAATATGCAAGGTTTTAGGCTTTATCTTAGCTTGCTAATTTTTCGTCAAAAAGCTGATCCTTTAATAGAACATAAGTTCATTTTCTAACCTGACTGGTATTAGATCTGAGCTCGAGTGGAGAAGAAATTGTAACGAATCCGTAATATTTAGATCACTTTGGACTTTTAGCGAGCACACAGATCGTTCTACGGACAAACTTACTAAACCAGTTTAGTTTAGTTTAGTTTAGTTTAGTTTAGTTTAGTTTAGTTTAGTTTAGTTTAGTTTAGTTTAGTTTAGTTTAGTTTCGTTTAGTTTAGTTTATTTTTAAGTATAATTGTTTCTAAGAATGCTATAGTGAAACCCTTAATAACGAATACATCGAAAGAATTGATCAAATGTCGTATTCTTCACTTTCTGATAATGGAATGTTGCAGATATTTAGTTTTTTAATTAAAATTATTATATGGAACTCTTTAAAACTGTTTTCGCAAATACTGAAATTTACATAATATAGTATATAACTCATGTAAAAATTGTCAAGACGACATTTGATAAATTCTTCTGATGTATTCGTTATTAAGGGTTTCACTGTAGTTAAATCATTTTAAGAATAAAACCTTGACTAGTTTATTTTTCGTCCATATTATAAATTTCAATATTTATCTAAAACAGGAACTTAAAACACTAAGAGGGCTCGTTGATAAAAATGAAAAAATCACATCATAATAATCATAATTCATAATCCACTTAGAGTTAGGAACTTCGATATATAGTGTGGGCACTTTTAAATTTGAGGTTAAATGTTTGATTCCTCACTTAAAAGAATTAAATTAATCTGAAAATGAAGATCAATGATTGATCCCGAGATTCAATACAAAAAGTTCCGAATTCAAAGGTAAAGCTAGTTTTGATGAAAACATTTTTGAAGATAAAGAAAATAAAATGAAATAAAAAACGAAATGAAATAAAAGAAAAACCTGTCTGTTAAAGATGGAAAAGAATGATAGAGCGAGCAGAGATTTTATAAATGGATAAATCAGAGTTATTTCTCCACACTTGGATAAACTTTCAAAACCTAAAGAAAATTCTAATCATATTGATTACAATGAAAACAATCGTATCAATATTTCTTCTAGTAGCTAAAATATTAAAAATATGTGTCAAATATCCTATTGGATCGTGTATATACCTCTAAAATATAAAAGATATGTGTCCAATATCCATTGGATCGTGTATATATCTCTAAAATATTAAAAATATGTGTCAAATATCCTATTGGATCGTGTATATAAATCTAAAATATAAAAGATATGTGTCAAATATCCTATTGGATCGTGTATATATCTCTAAAATATAAAAGATATGTGTCCATTATCATATTGGATCGTGTATATAGCTCTAAAATATAGAAAATATGTGTCAAATATCCCATTGGATCGTGTATATAGCTCTAAAATATAAAATATATGTGTCAAATATCATATTGGATCGTGTATATAGCTCTAAAATATAAAAAATATATGTCAAATATCCTATTGGATCATATGTATATAGCTCTAAAATATAAAAAATATGTGTAAAATATCCTATTGGATCGTGTATATAGCTCTAAAATATAAAAAATATGTGCCAAATATCCTATTGGATCGTATATATAGCTCTAAAATATAAAATATATGTGTCAAATGTGTAAAAAGACAATTGAAAACGATAAAATCAGTGTAAAAATTGTTAAAGCTACGATAAAAATTGATGTTATGCCAAAAACTCTGAGTTTTCAATTCTCTTTATCTTTTCAACCCAATGTCGTAGAGTTTAGAAATTTCAAACGATGAATTCTGTTGGATCAAAATATCCAAATATGAAATATAAAGTTTCAAAGATATAGGGATTAGATAGTTTGAGCTTGCATTAGAAAATACAATATTCTATTAGTATGCTCTTCACGGCAAACTAAAGTATATAAATTATGAAAATACAGGGTTCTGTGATTATATTCTGCACGGCAAACTAAAGTATATAAATTATGAAAATACAGGGTTCTGTGATTATACTCTGCACGGCAAACTAAACTATATAAATTAAGAAAATACAGGGTTCTGTATGGTTTGGTTTGGTTTATATCTAAAGCTAGTTTACCTAGGTGTGGTTTGGTTTGGTTTATATCTAGAGCTAGTTTACCTAGTTATGGTTTGGTTTGGTTTATAACTTGAGCTAGTTTACCTAGGTATGGTTTGGTTTGGTTCATAACTTGAGCTAGTTTACCTAGGTATGGCTTGGTTTGGTTTATATCTAGAGCTAGTTTACCTAGGTATGGTTTGGTTTGGTTTTAACTAGAGCTAATTTACCTAGATATGGTTTGGTTTATATCTAGAGCTAGTTTACCTAGATATGGTTTGGTTTGGTTTATATCTAGAACTAGTTTACCTATGTATCGTTTGGTTCGGTTTATAACTAGAGCTAGTTTACCTAGGTATGGTTTGGTTTGGTTTATATCTAAAGCTAGTTTATCTAGGTATGGTTTGGTTTGGTTTATATCTAGAACTAGTTTATTTAGGTATGGTTTGGTTTGGTTTATAACTAGAGCTAGTTTACCTAGGTATGGTTTGGTTTGGTTTATATCTAGAGCTAGTTTATCTAGGTATGGTTTGGTTTGGTTTATATCTAAAGCTAGTTTACCTAGGTATGGTTTGGTTTGGTTTATATCTA